>NC_092175.1:4141455-4173539 GCF_045791955.1 Oncorhynchus clarkii lewisi
TCCGAATTCCAGTATCTCTATACACTTCCAACTCTGTGTATGGACTCAATATATTGTAACTGGTACTTGGCTATTTTTCCTTGAATTGCTAGTCACCTCTGGTTTCTGGTGTCAAAAATGCGAACGTCCGCTTTGTCTATGTGATCAAGAGGTGGTTAGACCTCTGTTTTTCGGGGGGACTCAGTCGGGTTCACAAGATTCAACCAGCTTCTTCAGAGTATGACCCAATAAGTACTTAAGCAAAAATATCCAGCTCTCAAAATATTGTTCTAGTCCAACAAAAAGTGTATATCCTAATACTATTCACTTCCAACTCTGTGCATAGACGCAATATATGGTAACTGGTACTTGGCTGTTTTTCCTTGAATTGCTAGTCACCTCTGGTTTCTTGTGTCAAAAATGCGAACGCCCGCTTTGTCTATATGATCAAGAGGTGGTTAGACCTCTGTTTTTCGGAGACTCAGTCAGGTTCACAAGATTCAACCAGCTTCTTCAGAGTATGACCCAATAAGTACTTAAGCACAAATATCCAGCTCTCAAAATATTGTTTTACTCTATCAAAAAGCATATAGTGCAATAGTAAATTTACCTGTGATGATTCTCCATATGAAGTCTGTTTCATATGTTAGTGAGGATCATCCTGTCTTATGATCTCTGTTCTCTTTATATATCTTTTTACAGGGGAAGTTCCCACTGGGGCTGTAGACCTACGTAACCTTAGGCCTGTGTGTTAAACGGAAGCTTCCTATTATTACCATTTAAGGTCATGCACTACTGACTCTCATATTGCTGCTTCCGTGTTACTGTTGGCTGATTCCACTCAATCATACCAGCTGGTTGTTTCTACGACTGGAGGTGGCGTAGGTGGTATGTCAAGCGTCAGCTGGGAGAAGTCTATGATAGGTATCTCCTCTGCTTCCCCCTGTTGTCCAGTTTCTGCAGGTGTGGTCCGTGGTTCCATGAGGTCCCGTGAATGCCCTGTGTTGTTGTCCCCCTTGCTTGATGGAGTGGGCAGATTCTTTTCATCTCTTGTCACAAGGTGTGTGTTACCTTTTTTCAAAAACATCACTCAACTCTTAATTTATGCTGGTTTGCCTGACCCAGACAATCTATTGTTTAATGACTATTGATTTACATGTTTATTGACCAATGATTGACCAATAATGACGTCATTAGTCAATTATGTCGGATTGCATTAGTTTCAATAGGGATCTCTCCCAAATGGCGCCCTATGACCCTACATGGGCCCTGGTCAAAAGTAAAGCAGTATATAGGGAATAGGGTGCCACTTAGAACTCTGTCCTGAGGTCCCCCCTGAACGCACGTTTTGGTTGTGCTTTGACCTAGCACTAAAGAGCTGATTCAAATAACCAACTCATTATCAAGCTTTGTTCATTTGAAACAGCTGTGTAGTTCTAGGTTAAAAACCAAAACGTGCACCCAAGGGTGCTCCAGGACTGAGTTTGGGAAACCCTGGCCTAGAGTATCACTAATGGGATGAGTCATCAATCAATCTATCATCAAGTCATAAGAAACCTGCACTCACGGGCAAGCGGGAGAGGGAAGGGGCTCTGTGGGGGCTTGAGGAACGAACATTCTCAACAAAGACAAGAATTACTCATACTGAATTCTCATGAACTTCTCCTCTCTACTCCCTCTTCCTCACCCCATCCCTCCATCCCAGTCCCTCTCCTCCCCTAGCCGCACCGTGCTGAATGTCTGATTAAGCACACATGGATTAGCGCAGGCTTATTCGTATCCCGTCAGCATTGACCTGCACTCTCCCCACCTTCCCCCACCTCATCCCCTCTCCACCTACCCATTTTAGCCCCCCACTCTCTTCTCTCCCTCCTCCCTCCTCTCTCCCAACGCCTCCTCCCAGCCACCATGACACAACGACTGAAATGGATTAACAAGCACAATATTTCTGCCATGAAAAGGAAATCACTGAACACTTGTCATTGACCCCCCACTTCCCCCCGACCTATCCACAGGGCCCACCACAGCCCTTTCTACAGTCGCACAGGGCAGCCCCCTGTCCCAACCCACCTCTCATATTTGCATTTCTTTACATAGCCGATCAGGCAGTTCTCTGGCTTTATAATGTAACTAACTACCTTGATACACACACACGCACGCAGACAGGAGTGTACACACACACATACACACAAATTCAAGGAAACGTGCAGTATAATACAGAGCCATGAGTGCATAGAACTCCCTTCCATCTCATATACAGTATAATACAGAGCCACGAGGGCATGGAACTCCCTTCCATCTTATAGACAGTATATTTAGACGTAAATACAGTGTAATACAGAGCCATGAGTGCATGGAACTCCCTTCCATCTTATATACAGTACAATTTAGACGTATATACAGTGTAATACAGAGCCATAAGTGCATGGAACTCCCTTCCATCTTATAGACAGTATAATTTAGACGTATATACAGTGTAATACAGAGCCATGAGTGCATGGAACTCCCTTCCATCTTATATACAGTATAATACAGAGCCATGAGTGCATAGAACTCCCTTCCATCTCAATTACAGTAAAATACAGAGCCACGAGGGCATGGAACTCCCTTCCATCTTATATACAGTATAATACAGAGCCATGAGTGCATGGAACTCCATTCCATCTTATATACAGTATAATTTAGATGTATATACAGTGTAATACAGAGCCACGAGGGCATGGAACTCCCTTCCATCTCATACACAGTATAATACAGAGCCATGAGTGCATAGAACTGCCTTCCATCTCATATACAGTATAATACAGAGCCATGAGTGCATGGAACTCCCTTCTATCTTATATACAGTATAATACAGAGCCACGAGGGCATGGAACTCCCTTCCATCTTATACACAGTATAATACAGAGCCATGAGTGCATGGAACTCCCTTCTATCTTATATACAGTATAATACAGAGCCAGGAGTGCATGGAATTGCCTTCCATCTCAATTACAGTAAAATACAGAGCCATGAGTGCATGGAACTCCCATCCATCTTATATACAGTATAATTTAGACGTATATACAGTGTAATACAGAGCCACGAGGGCATGGAACTCCCTTCCATCTTATAGACAGTATAATACTGAGCCATGAGTGCGTGGAACTCCCTTCTATCTTATATTCAGTATGGTACAATGCCATGAGTGCATGGAACTCCCTTCTATCTTATATACAGTATAATACAGAGCCATGAGTGCATGGAACTCGCTTCCATCTCATATACAGTATAATACAGAGCCATGAGTGCATAGAACTGCCTTCCATCTCATATACAGTATAATACAGAGCCATGAGTGCATGGAACTCCCTTCCATCTCATATACAGTATAATACAGAGCAATGAGTGCATGGAACTCCTATCTTGTATACAGTATAATACAGAGCCATGAGTGCACGGAACTCCATTCAATCTTATATACAGTATAATACAGACGTATATACAGTGTAATTCAGAGCCATGTGTGCATGGAACTCCCTTCCATCTTATATACAGTATAATACAGAGCAATGAGTGCATGGAACTCCCTTCCATCTATTATACAGTATAATACAGAGCCATGAGTCCATGGAACTCCATTCCATCTCATATAAAGTATAATACAGAGCAATGAGTGCACTCCCTTCCATCTATTATACAGTATAATACAGAGCCATGAGTGCATGGAACTCCATTCAATCGTATATACAGTATAATACAGACTTACATTCAGTGTAATACAGAGCCATGAGTGCATGGAACTGCCTTCCATCTGGAATTCCCTTTCATCTTATGTACAGTATAATACAGAGCAATGAGTGCATGAAACTCCCTTCCATCTCATATACAGTATAATACAGAGCCATGAGAGCATGGGAATCCCTTCCATCTCATACACAGTATAATACAGAGCCACGAGGGCATGGAACTCCCTTCCATCTTATATACAGTATAATACAGAGCCATGAGTGCATGGAACTCCATTCCATCTTATATAGCGCAAGTGAAGATCAAATCTAGCTTTAAAACACTAATAGAGCAACACCTCACAGCACATCGCCTCTCCCCCATCTGACCTACTTGTTGTGTGTATGTACTGACGTGTATGTGTTACTGACAGATGCACACAGACACACACACACACACACTACATGTTCAGTCTTTTGTCTGTAATGTATTTTTGTTGTGTCAGACCCCAATTAGACTTGTAGTTGCCACTGGCGACAAATTAAATCAAATGAAAACAATATGCGCACACAATCAATATTCTCTCCAATATGGGCCCACTTCTCCTAACCCCCATTCTCTATCTGAAAGCAGTTAGAGTTTTGGTGGCTGCCTCTTTTCTTTTCTCTCTCTCTTTTTAAATACCCTGCAAATCAGAGGAGGATGCACAGCAAGCATCAATGCCAGAGCTGCTCTCCTTAGCTGGAGCGCCACAGGGTGCCTCCAAGGTTAACTTCATACATTACAGTCAGAGAGAGCAGAGACAGTACTGAGCAGAGTGGAGAGACAGTTAAGAGTGGCAGATGGGATACGGGTGGGATGTTGGATCGGAATAATATACAGTGTGTGTGTGTGTGTGTGCGTGCGTGCGTGTGTGTGTGTGTGTGTGTGTGTGTGTGCGTGTGTGCGAGAGAGAGAGGCTGAGTGTTAGATATTATTTTAACTGATAACAGTATTTAATTGGCATTCTTTCTCCAATATATTTGCCCCTCAAAGTCCCCTTGCCTGTGTGTCTTGCTGGGGCCATTTGATCAATTCACGAGGAGATGTGAAAGTTCCATAACAACAATCTGCCCTTGTATCATAGTGACTACGAACACCCGACTGCACCCCCAAAACACACCATATGCAAGTATTCCCTTTGTAGAACTGCAGTATTTATAGGTGTTAGCAGTATATTTTTCTTCTACTGTTTATATAGTATGTCATACATTGCCATAACTGTTCATGCACACTGTTGTGTAAACTCAGCTCGGTCTCCAGAGCAAATAAACTTTGTCTTGAATATGTCTAGCTATTTGCAACATTGACAGATGAATCTATTGTTTCATTAAAACATGTTTACTTGCCAACAAATTAAAGTGGAAATAATACACCGACTCCCTTCATTATTTATTTTAGCTGTAAGATTGTAGCTAGTTACTTCCAAATCCATTTCATGAATATCACAAGGAATGGATCCAGAAGTTGAAGTCAACACTTTATTTGTTTCTGATGTAGCTGTAATCATTTAGTCACATGTCAGTACACTTTTAACAACTATTATATAAAACATTTTATATCAAACTCCATTATATACAGTACATATGTACAACAGCTAGCAATATCTATACTACAATCCAGTTGTGAGTATACTAGGCATTCTATATTATACTACAACATCAGTCTAACTGAATATAGATGTTGTGTAGGCTGAATGTTCCAGGCAGGGTCCTGAATGTTCTTCAGCTGGTGAAAGTCATATTGTGTTCCACAGGGATGCTGGCCCAAGTTCAAATCCCCGAGCTGACAAGGTACAAATCTGTCGTTCTGCCCCTGAACAGGCAGTTAACCCACTGTTCCTGGGCCGTCATTGAAAATAATAATTTGTTCTTAACTGACTTGCCTAGTTAAATAAAGGTAAAATAAAAAAATAAAATAAAAATGTTGACTCCAATGTTTCTCACAGTTGTGTCAAGTCCTTTGAGTGGGGGACCATTATTGATACACGAGGGAAACTGTTGAGCGTGAAATTGTCTCAAGGCTTAAAAATCCTTCTTTACCCTGTCTCCTCCCCTTCATCTACCCTGATTTAAGTGGATTCAACAAGTGACATCACTTGGATTCACCTGGACAGTCTATGTCATGGAAAGAGCAAGTGTCCTTAATGTTTTGTACACTCAGTGTACAGTAGAAGCTGTAGCCTACTTATAAACCCACCAACTCTGATGACAAGACACGGACCTTGTTTATGCCTAGCTCCAGTATATGTATTTGCTCATCATGGAGTCATGGAAAGATTTAGCAAAGGTGACAAGCTCCTGGTGTTGAGCTTGATGTTGATTCCGCTGCAGACGTTGATGGGTTCAAACTTTGTAAATAGAACACATAGGCCAGTCACCTTAGCCTCTGCAGTAGTTAGTTAGTAGTTAGTCCGGTAGGCTGTAGCTAACATTGCTAAAGTTAACTTGCAAAGTTACAAATCACATCGACAGATAGCGGCTGGCTAATTACATTGATTTGCTTTGAAATGTCTAGGTAGCATATTATGAATGGAAATGTAGTTCAATAACTAGTTAGCTAGCTAGGTTTGATATGTTACCTATGCTTGACATCTTAATAAGGTAACCGATGAAATGTTACACCAGCAGCCTGTGCTTGCTTGTAGTTTGCACATTCAGGCACAATACCATGACTAAACAGTACAGTTGTTGTCAACACAAAAAATAAAAATAAATAGTTATTTGCACGCTGATGTTTGATGAATGAGTTGCTGGTCCAGTGAGTAACGTTAGCTACCTGTTGACACCCATTCTCAAATGGATCAACCTAGACAGCGGTGGTACTACATCCTGAAATCGCTATGAATTGTAGAAAGGCTCGTATTTGTGTGTAGTGAGGAAATTATCAATATTTATGACACATATTATACATTAATAACATCTTAATGGACGAATACAGTGAAATGTCCCTTTAACTGAGATAAAATAATGAAAAACCCTTTTGAAAAACTAAAACTATTATCTTTGACTCCAAAACAAACAAAAAGGTAATTAAAACCATCATACTTATGTTCAGTTTGAGTGTTTTTGGAGGCAAAAATCAAATGGCTTCTGAATCTCACAGATCACATTGAGATTGACTTTATAATTACAGTGCCTTGCGAAAGTATTCGGCCCCCTTGAACTTTGTGACCTTTTGCCACATTTCAGGCTTCAAACATAAATATATAAAACTGTATTTTTTTGTGAAGAATCAACAACAAGTGGGACACAATCATGAAGTGGAACGACATTTATTGGATATTTCAAACTTTTTTAACAAATCAAAAACTGAAAAATTGGGCGTGCAAAACCATTTCTCCTTCTCCCAAATCCAGCCAGCTGATGTTCTGAGAGAGCTGCAAAATCTGGACCCCTACAAATCAGCCGGGTTAGACAATCTGGACCCTTTCTTTCCAAAATTATCTGCCGAAATTGTTGCAACCCCTATTACTAGCCTGTTCTACCTCTCTTTTGTGTCGTCTGAGATTCCCAAAGATTGGAAAGCTGCTGCGGTCCTCCTCCTCTTCAAAGGGTAGGGACTCTTGACCCAAACTGCTACAGACCTATATCTATCCTACCCTGCCATTCTAAGGTCTTTGAAAGCCAAGTCAACAAACAGATTACCAACCATTTCGAATCTCACCATACCTTCTCCGCTATGCAATCTGGTTATGGGTGCACCTCAGCCACGCTCAAGGTCCTAAACGATATCTTAACCGCCATCGATAAGAAACAATACTGTGCAGCTGTATTTGTTGATCTGGCCAAGGCTTTTGACTCTGTCAATCACCACATCCTCATCGGCAGACTCGATAGCCTTGGTTTCTCAAATGATTGCCTCGCCTGGTTCACCAACTACTTCTCTGTTTGAGTTCAGTGTGTCAAACCTGTTGTCCGGGCCTCTGGCAGTCTCTATGGGGGTGCCTCAGGGTTCAATTCTTGGACCGACTCTTTTCTCTGTATACATCAATGATGTCGCTCTTGCTGCTGGTGAGTCTCTGATCCACCTCTACGCAGACGACACCGTTCTGTATACTTCTGGCCCTTCTTTGGACACTGTGTTAACAACCCTCCAGACGAGCTTCAATGCCATACATCTCTCCTTTCGTGGCCTCCAATTGCTCTTAAATAAAAGTAAAACTATGGCCATCTATGGCCATCTATGGCCAAAACTATGGCCATCGCTTCATACTCGTCGCCAAACCCATTGGCTCCAGGTCATCTACAAGACCCTGCTAGGTAAAGTCCCCCCTTATCTCAGCTCGCTGGTCAACATAGCAGCACCCACCTGTAGCACGCGCTCCAGCAGGTATATCTCTCTGGTCACCCCCAAAATCAATTCTTCCTTTGGCCGCCTCTCATTCCAGTTCTCTGCTGCCACAACTACAAAAATCTCTGAAACTGGAAACACTTATCTCCCTCACTAGCTTTAAGCACCAGCTGTCAGAGCAGCTCACATATTACTGCACCTGTACATAGCCCATCTATAATTTAGCCCAAACAACTACCTCTCCCCCCACTGTATTTATTTATTTATTTTGCTCCTTTGCACCCCATTATTTCTATCTCTACTTTGCACATTCTTCTACTGCAAATTTACCATTCCAGTGTTTTACTTGCTATATTGTATTTACTTCGCCACCATGGCCTTTTTTTTGCCTTTAATTAAATCAAATCAGATCAAATGTATTTATATAGCCCTTCGTACATCAGCTGATATCTCAAAGTGCTGTACAGAAACCCAGCCTAAAACCCCAAACAGAAAGCAATGCAGGTGTAGAAGCACGGTGGCTAGGAAAAACTCCATAGAAAGGCCAAAACCTAGGAAGAAACCTAGAGAAGAACCAGGCTATGTGGGGTGGCCAGTCCTCTTCTGGCTGTGCCGGGTGGAGATTATAACAGAACATGGCCAAGATGTTCAAATGTTCATAAATGACCAGCATGGTCCAATAATAATAAGGCAGAACAGTTGAAACTGGAGCAGCAGCATGGCCAGGTGGACTGGGGACTGCAAGGAGTCATTATGTCAGGTAGTCCTGAGGCATGGTCCTAGGGCTCAGGTCCTCCGAGAGAGAGAAAGAAAGAGAGAAAGAGAGAATTAGAGAGAGCACACTTAAATTCACAAAGGACACCAAATAGGACAGGAGAAGTACTCCAGATATAACAAACTGACCCTAGCCCTCCGACACATAAACTACTGCAGCATAAACACTGTAGGCTGAGACAGGAAGGGTCAGGAGACACTGAGGACACCCCCGGACAGGGCCAAACAGGAAGGATATAACCCCACCCACTTTGCCAAAGCACAGCCCCCACACCACTAGAGGGATATCTTCAACCACCAACTTACCATCCTGAGACAAGGCCGAGTATAGCCCACAAAGATCTCCGTCACGGCACAACCCAAGGGGCAGGAAGATCACATCAGTGATTCAACACACTCAGGTGACACACCCCTCACAGGGACGGTATGAAAGAGCCCCAGTAAGCCAGTGACTCATCCCCTGTAATAGGGTTAGAGGCAGAGAATCCCAGTGGAAAGAGGGGAACCGGCCAGGCAGAGGCGGTTTGTTGCTCCAGAGCCTTTCCGTTTCTTTCATGTTTATCTTTACCTCCCTTATCTCACCTCATTTGCTCACATTGTATATAGACTTATTTTTCTTCTGTATTGTTGACTGTATGTTTGTTTTACTCCATGTGTAACTCTGTGTTGTTGTATGTGTCGAACTGCTTTGCTTTATCTTGGCCAGGTCACAATTGTAAATGAGAACTTGTTCTCAACTTCCTACCTGGTTAAATAAAGGTGAAATAAAAAAATACAAAATAAGGTCTCTTTGAGTCAGTGGTCTGGCAGAGTGCCACAAGCTCGTGACGCTTGTTCACGTGAGAGGTAGCTCGCGTTCCATTGCATTTCCGAAGACAAAGGAATTCTCCGGTTGGAACATTATTGAAGATTTATGTTAAAAACATCCTAAAGATTGATTCTATACATTGTTCGACATGTTTATACGGACTGTAACGGAACTTTTTGACATTTCGTCTGCTCCTAGTGAACGCGCTTCATGAGTTTGGATTTGTTTACAAAACGCGCTAACAAAAGTAGCTATTTGGACATAAATGATGGACATTATCAAACAAAACAAACATTTATTGTGGAACTGGGATTCCTGGGAGTGCATTCTGATGAAGATCATCAAAGGTAATTGAATATTTATTATGTTATTTCTGACTTCTGTTGACTGCACAAAATAACTTTTTGGCTTGTTTGGTCTCTGAGCGCCGTACTCAGATTATTGCATGGTTTGCTTTTTCCGTAAAGCTTTTTCAAAATATGACACAGCGGTTGCATTAAGGGGGTGATAAGTTTTTTCAAATGTTTTGCTATTTTTGACTTTTGACTTATGAAATCATATTGCAAATGGACAAAACCAAATGGACTTGCCTTATGCACAAGTAAAAACAATTAATAATAATGATAATAAAATTGGACAAAAGTATATTCATACAGTTCTTACACATGTGTAATTGACAAAAAAAATCGAAATAATTTTGAAAAACGGTCCAGAAAGCACTCTTTTAAGGGGGTGTTCAGTTTTTCAAAATTTTACTTTTGGGTCTTGACTTGTGTTACATTTGCAATATGAAAAATCACAGTGGAGCGCACTCGCCATCTGTTGGATTTTTGCAGTGTTACACTTGGCATTTGCCATATGGCATTTGCAATCAACTTTGAATAAAACGACGCCGAATTGAGTGGTATTGGACACCGTGTATATGGTTTGTACAGTGCCAATGACTTCCCATTCATTTTTGTACATAAATATATGTTGTGTTTTCGCTGTAAAACATGTAAAAACTCAGACACGATGGGTAGATTAACAAGATGTTTATCTTTAATTTACTGTATTGGACTTGTTAATGTGTGAAAATTAAATATTTCTAAAAAATATATTTTGAGTTTCCCGCACTGCCTTTTTAGCGGAATGTTGGGAGGGGTTCCGTTAGCGGAACCTGTGTCCTAGACAGGTTAAAAAAGTGCTTTCTGCACCGTTTTTCAAAATTCTTTATATTTTTGTGTCAATTGCACAGGTATAAGAACTGTATCAACATACTTTAGTCATATTTTATTATCATCATTTTTATTTTATTTTTACTTGTGCATAAGGCATATGTTTTGTCCATTTGCAATGTGATTTCATAGGAAGTCAAAAGTCAAAAGTCAAAAATTGCACGTGCATTTGCAATATGTTTCAATGGGCATTTACCATCACAAATTTGGCATGCTCAAAAATACTGCACAAATGCAAAATTGACTGGTCTGATGAACTCGGGATGGCCAGGCAGTGATAGTGGTTCCTCTCCATCGCTCATTGTGTTGATTTCATCATGTCCATTTGGTGATGTTTTTCACTGTTGAATCATATTGCAAATGGACAAAAGTCTTCCAGCAAGTCACCGTCCATCAGTCAATTAGATGTCATTCTGACACCAAACTGATACAAACTGACACAACTGACATTATACCACTGAACAACCAATGCCTTGGAATACTGAGATAAGGCTGGAAATCGTATCATAAAGCTTTATCTCCAAGCATATTTTTCGCATTGTACATTGTTCACCCTAAAAAAAGATTTCTGTTAGCCTGGCAATCGAACAACTCCTCAGGGGTTTGCATACTTCTCGAAATTACATGTTCAAAACATCCTGCATTGGCCGGGAATCGAACCCAGGCCTCACGCGTGGCAGGCGAGAATTCTACCACTGAACAACCAATGCCTTGGAATACTGAGATAATGCTGGAAATCGTATCATAAAGCTTTATCTCCAAGCATATTTTTCGCATAGTTGGCTCAGCTACATTGTTCACCCTAAAAAAAAAGCAGTCCTTTCTCCCCGTCGGGGAATTGAACCCCGGCCTCCCGCGTGACAGGCGGGGATACTCACCACTATACTAACGAAGAGCTGGTGTGGAGGACGTTTGAAAAAACGTGGAGCATTGGTACTAACTATACGTTGGCAGTGTTGGGCTTTAACACTTCTAACCAAAACATCTGTATAGACTGAATAGTTGGAGCTAGAAACTACTGTGACCCCTCTATGGAAAGCTGGGACTCTCACGAACACGTACATGTAATCGATTTCGCTCTTTACCACTCACAGGCCACACACTCGTAGTTAGAAGGTGACGCGTTTGTGGGATGTCCCAGGACATTGTCACAAATGCCAAACTCAAGACAGTTGTCGATGACTAGTTGGTTACTCGTTTCCCATTTAACAACTAAAGCCTTGCACAAAGTAAATCACCTCACACACTGGACATCTACAATGGATTCACCAAAGTCTTCTGAGAATGAGTAAATGTCCAAACTGAAAATGAAAGCAAAGTCAGATTTTTCAAGAGTCAGTTGAGATTTCGACCAAGACCAGAGATTTCTGTTGGCCTGGCAATCGAGCACAGATTTCATCCTCAGGGGTTTGCATACTTCTCGAAATTACACGTTCAAAACATCCTGCATTGGCCGGGAATCGAACCCGGGCCTCACGCGTGGCAGGCGAGAATTCTACCACTGAACAACCAATGCCTTGGAATACTGAGATAATGCTGGAAATCGTATCATAAAGCTTTATCTCCAAGCATATTTTTCGCATAGTGGGCTCAGCTACATTGTTCACCCTAAAAAAAAAGCAGTCCTTTCTCCCCGTCGGGGAATTGAACCCCGGTCTCCCGCGTGACAGGCGGGGATACTCACCACTATACTAACGAGGAGCTGGTGTGGAGGACGTTTGAAAAAACGTGGAGCATTGGTACTAACTATACGTTGGCAGTGTTGGGCTTTAACACTTCTAACCAAAACATCTGTATAGACTGAATAGTTGGAGCTAGAAACTACTGTGACCCCTCTATGGAAAGCTGGGACTCTCACGAACACGTACATGTAATCGATTTCGCTCTTTACCACTCACAGGCCACACACTCGTAGTTAGAAGGTGACGCGTTTGTGGGATGTCCCAGGACATTGTCACAAATGCCAAACTCAAGACAGTTGTCGATGACTAGTTGGTTACTCGTTTCCCATTTAACAACTAAAGCCTTGCACAAAGTAAATCACCTCACACACTGGACATCTACAATGGATTCACCAAAGTCTTCTGAGAATGAGTAAATGTCCAAACTGAAAATGAAAGCAAAGTCAGATTTTTCAAGAGTCAGTTGAGATTTTGACCAAGACCAGAGATTTCTGTTGGCCTGGCAATCGAGCACAGATTTCTTCCTCAGGGGTTTGCATACTTCTCAAAATTACATGTTCAAAACATCCTGCATTGGCCGGGAATCGAACCCGGGCCTCATGCGTGGCAGGCGAGAATTCTACCACTGAACAACCAATGCCTTGGAATACTGAGATAATGCTGGAAATCGTATCATAAAGCTTTATCTCCAAGCATATTTTTCGCATAGTGGGCTCAGCTACATTGTTCACCCTAAAAAAAAAGCAGTCCTTTCTCCCCGTCGGGGAATTGAACCCCGGTCTCCCGCGTGACAGGCGGGGATACTCACCACTATACTAACGAGGAGCTGGTGTGGAGGACGTTTGAAAAAACGTGGAGCATTGGTACTAACTATACGTTGGCAGTGTTGGGCTTTAACACTTCTAACCAAAACATCTGTATAGACTGAATAGTTGGAGCTAGAAACTACTGTGACCCCTCTATGGAAAGCTGGGACTCTCACGAACACGTACATGTAATCGATTTCGCTCTTTACCACTCACAGGCCACACACTCGTAGTTAGAAGGTGACGCGTTTGTGGGATGTCCCAGGACATTGTCACAAATGCCAAACTCAAGACAGTTGTCGATGACTAGTTGGTTACTCGTTTCCCATTTAACAACTAAAGCCTTGCACAAAGTAAATCACCTCACACACTGGACATCTACAATGGATTCACCAAAGTCTTCTGAGAATGAGTAAAAGTCCAAACTGAAAATGAAAGCAAAGTCAGATTTTTCAAGAGTCAGTTGAGATTTCGACCAAGACCAGAGATTTCTGTTGGCCTGGCAATCGAGCACAGATTTCTTCCTCAGGGGTTTGCATACTTCTCGAAATTACATGTTCAAAACATCCTGCATTGGCCGGGAATCGAACCCGGGCCTCCCGCGTGGCAGGCGAGAATTCTACCACTGAACAACCAATGCCTTGGAATACTGAGATAATGCTGGAAATCGTATCATAAAGCTTTATCTCCAAGCACATTTTTCGCATAGTGGGCTCAGCTACATTGTTCACCCTAAAAAAAAAGCAGTCCTTTCTCCCCGTCGGGGAATTGAACCCCGGTCTCCCGCGTGACAGGCGGGGATACTCACCACTATACTAACGAGGAGCTGGTGTGGAGGACGTTTGAAAAAACGTGGAGCATTGGTACTAACTATACGTTGGCAGTGTTGGGCTTTAACACTTCTAACCAAAACATCTGTATAGACTGAATAGTTGGAGCTAGAAACTACTGTGACCCCTCTATGGAAAGCTGGGACTCTCACGAACACGTTCATGTAATCGATTTCGCTCTATACCACTCACAGGCCACACACTCGTAGTTAGAAGGTGACGCGTTTGTGGGATGTCCCAGGACATTGTCACAAATGCCAAACTCAAGACAGTTGTCGATGACTAGTTGGTTACTCGTTTCCCATTTAACAACTAAAGCCTTGCACAAAGTAAATCACCTCACACACTGGACATCTACAATGGATTCACCAAAGTCTTCTGAGAATGAGTAAAAGTCCAAACTGAAAATGAAAGCAAAGTCAGATTTTTCAAGAGTCAGTTGAGATTTCGACCAAGACCAGAGATTTCTGTTGGCCTGGCAATCGAGCACAGATTTCTTCCTCAGGGGTTTGCATACTTTTCGAAATTACATGTTCAAAACATCCTGCATTGGCCGGGAATCGAACCCGGGCCTCCCGCGTGGCAGGCGAGAATTCTACCACTGAACAACCAATGCCTTGGAATACTGAGATAATGCTGGAAATCGTATCATAAAGCTTTATCTCCAAGCATATTTTTCGCATAGTGGGCTCAGCTACATTGTTCACCCTAAAAAAAAAAAGCAGTCCTTTCTCCCCGTCGGGGAATTGAACCCCGGTCTCCCGCGTGACAGGCGGGGATACTCACCACTATACTAACGAGGAGCTGGTGTGGAGGACGTTTGAAAAAACGTGGAGCATTGGTACTAACTATACGTTGGCAGTGTTGGGCTTTAACACTTCTAACCAAAACATCTGTATAGACTGAATAGTTGGAGCTAGAAACTACTGTGACCCCTCTATGGAAAGCTGGGACTCTCACGAACACGTACATGTAATCGATTTCGCTCTATACCACTCACAGGCCACACACTCGTAGTTAGAAGGTGACGCGTTTGTGGGATGTCCCAGGACATTGTCACAAATGCCAAACTCAAGACAGTTGTCGATGACTAGTTGGTTACTCGTTTCCCATTTAACAACTAAAGCCTTGCACAAAGTAAATCACCTCACACACTGGACATCTACAATGGATTCACCAAAGTCTTCTGAGAATGAGTAAAAGTCCAAACTGAAAATGAAAGCAAAGTCAGATTTTTCAAGAGTCAGTTGAGATTTCGACCAAGACCAGAGATTTCTGTTGGCCTGGCAATCGAGCACAGATTTCTTCCTCAGGGGTTTGCATACTTTTCGAAATTACATGTTCAAAACATCCTGCATTGGCCGGGAATCGAACCCGGGCCTCCCGCGTGGCAGGCGAGAATTCTACCACTGAACAACCAATGCCTTGGAATACTGAGATAATGCTGGAAATCGTATCATAAAGCTTTATCTCTAAGCATATTTTTCGCATAGTGGGCTCAGCTACATTGTTCACCCTAAAAAAAAAAAGCAGTCCTTTCTCCCCGTCGGGGAATTGAACCCCGGTCTCCCGCGTGACAGGCGGGGATACTCACCACTATACTAACGAGGAGCTGGTGTGGAGGACGTTTGAAAAAACGTGGAGCATTGGTACTAACTATACGTTGGCAGTGTTGGGCTTTAACACTTCTAACCAAAACATCTGTATAGACTGAATAGTTGGAGCTAGAAACTACTGTGACCCCTCTATGGAAAGCTGGGACTCTCACGAACACGTACATGTAATCGATTTCGCTCTATACCACTCACAGGCCACACACTCGTAGTTAGAAGGTGACGCGTTTGTGGGATGTCCCAGGACATTGTCACAAATGCCAAACTCAAGACAGTTGTCGATGACTAGTTGGTTACTCGTTTCCCATTTAACAACTAAAGCCTTGCACAAAGTAAATCACCTCACACACTGGACATCTACAATGGATTCACCAAAGTCTTCTGAGAATGAGTAAAAGTCCAAACTGAAAATGAAAGCAAAGTCAGATTTTTCAAGAGTCAGTTGAGATTTCGACCAAGACCAGAGATTTCTGTTGGCCTGGCAATCGAGCACAGATTTCTTCCTCAGGGGTTTGCATACTTCTCGAAATTACATGTTCAAAACATCCTGCATTGGCCGGGAATCGAACCCGGGCCTCCCGCGTGGCAGGCGAGAATTCTACCACTGAACAACCAATGCCTTGGAATACTGAGATAATGCTGGAAATCGTATCATAAAGCTTTATCTCCAAGCATATTTTTCGCATAGTGGGCTCAGCTACATTGTTCACCCTAAAAAAAAAGCAGTCCTTTCTCCCCGTCGGGGAATTGAACCCCGGTCTCCCGCGTGACAGGCGGGGATACTCACCACTATACTAACGAGGAGCTGGTGTGGAGGACGTTTGAAAAAACGTGGAGCATTGGTACTAACTATACGTTGGCAGTGTTGGGCTTTAACACTTCTAACCAAAACATCTGTATAGACTGAATAGTTGGAGCTAGAAACTACTGTGACCCCTCTATGGAAAGCTGGGACTCTCACGAACACGTACATGTAATCGATTTCGCTCTATACCACTCACAGGCCACACACTCGTAGTTAGAAGGTGACGCGTTTGTGGGATGTCCCAGGACATTGTCACAAATGCCAAACTCAAGACAGTTGTCGATGACTAGTTGGTTACTCGTTTCCCATTTAACAACTAAAGCCTTGCACAAAGTAAATCACCTCACACACTGGACATCTACAATGGATTCACCAAAGTCTTCTGAGAATGAGTAAAAGTCCAAACTGAAAATGAAAGCAAAGTCAGATTTTTCAAGAGTCAGTTGAGATTTCGACCAAGACCAGAGATTTCTGTTGGCCTGGCAATCGAGCACAGATTTCTTCCTCAGGGGTTTGCATACTTTTCGAAATTACATGTTCAAAACATCCTGCATTGGCCGGGAATCGAACCCGGGCCTCCCGCGTGGCAGGCGAGAATTCTACCACTGAACAACCAATGCCTTGGAATACTGAGATAATGCTGGAAATCGTATCATAAAGCTTTATCTCTAAGCATATTTTTCGCATAGTGGGCTCAGCTACATTGTTCACCCTAAAAAAAAAAAGCAGTCCTTTCTCCCCGTCGGGGAATTGAACCCCGGTCTCCCGCGTGACAGGCGGGGATACTCACCACTATACTAACGAGGAGCTGGTGTGGAGGACGTTTGAAAAAACGTGGAGCATTGGTACTAACTATACGTTGGCAGTGTTGGGCTTTAACACTTCTAACCAAAACATCTGTATAGACTGAATAGTTGGAGCTAGAAACTACTGTGACCCCTCTATGGAAAGCTGGGACTCTCACGAACACGTACATGTAATCGATTTCGCTCTATACCACTCACAGGCCACACACTCGTAGTTAGAAGGTGACGCGTTTGTGGGATGTCCCAGGACATTGTCACAAATGCCAAACTCAAGACAGTTGTCGATGACTAGTTGGTTACTCGTTTCCCATTTAACAACTAAAGCCTTGCACAAAGTAAATCACCTCACACACTGGACATCTACAATGGATTCACCAAAGTCTTCTGAGAATGAGTAAAAGTCCAAACTGAAAATGAAAGCAAAGTCAGATTTTTCAAGAGTCAGTTGAGATTTCGACCAAGACCAGAGATTTCTGTTGGCCTGGCAATCGAGCACAGATTTCTTCCTCAGGGGTTTGCATACTTCTCGAAATTACATGTTCAAAACATCCTGCATTGGCCGGGAATCGAACCCGGGCCTCCCGCGTGGCAGGCGAGAATTCTACCACTGAACAACCAATGCCTTGGAATACTGAGATAATGCTGGAAATCGTATCATAAAGCTTTATCTCCAAGCATATTTTTCGCATAGTGGGCTCAGCTACATTGTTCACCCTAAAAAAAAAGCAGTCCTTTCTCCCCGTCGGGGAATTGAACCCCGGTCTCCCGCGTGACAGGCGGGGATACTCACCACTATACTAACGAGGAGCTGGTGTGGAGGACGTTTGAAAAAACGTGGAGCATTGGTACTAACTATACGTTGGCAGTGTTGGGCTTTAACACTTCTAACCAAAACATCTGTATAGACTGAATAGTTGGAGCTAGAAACTACTGTGACCCCTCTATGGAAAGCTGGGACTCTCACGAACACGTACATGTAATCGATTTCGCTCTATACCACTCACAGGCCACACACTCGTAGTTAGAAGGTGACGCGTTTGTGGGATGTCCCAGGACATTGTCACAAATGCCAAACTCAAGACAGTTGTCGATGACTAGTTGGTTACTCGTTTCCCATTTAACAACTAAAGCCTTGCACAAAGTAAATCACCTCACACACTGGACATCTACAATGGATTCACCAAAGTCTTCTGAGAATGAGTAAAAGTCCAAACTGAAAATGAAAGCAAAGTCAGATTTTTCAAGAGTCAGTTGAGATTTCGACCAAGACCAGAGATTTCTGTTGGCCTGGCAATCGAGCACAGATTTCTTCCTCAGGGGTTTGCATACTTCTCGAAATTACATGTTCAAAACATCCTGCATTGGCCGGGAATCGAACCCGGGCCTCCCGCGTGGCAGGCGAGAATTCTACCACTGAACAACCAATGCCTTGGAATACTGAGATAATGCTGGAAATCGTATCATAAAGCTTTATCTCCAAGCATATTTTTCGCATAGTGGGCTCAGCTACATTGTTCACCCTAAAAAAAAAAAGCAGTCCTTTCTCCCCGTCGGGGAATTGAACCCCGGTCTCCCGCGTGACAGGCGGGGATACTCACCACTATACTAACGAGGAGCTGGTGTGGAGGACGTTTGAAAAAACGTGGAGCATTGGTACTAACTATACGTTGGCAGTGTTGGGCTTTAACACTTCTAACCAAAACATCTGTATAGACTGAATAGTTGGAGCTAGAAACTACTGTGACCCCTCTATGGAAAGCTGGGACTCTCACGAACACGTACATGTAATCGATTTCGCTCTATACCACTCACAGGCCACACACTCGTAGTTAGAAGGTGACGCGTTTGTGGGATGTCCCAGGACATTGTCACAAATGCCAAACTCAAGACAGTTGTCGATGACTAGTTGGTTACTCGTTTCCCATTTAACAACTAAAGCCTTGCACAAAGTAAATCACCTCACACACTGGACATCTACAATGGATTCACCAAAGTCTTCTGAGAATGAGTAAAAGTCCAAACTGAAAATGAAAGCAAAGTCAGATTTTTCAAGAGTCAGTTGAGATTTCGACCAAGACCAGAGATTTCTGTTGGCCTGGCAATCGAGCACAGATTTCTTCCTCAGGGGTTTGCATACTTCTCGAAATTACATGTTCAAAACATCCTGCATTGGCCGGGAATCGAACCCGGGCCTCCCGCGTGGCAGGCGAGAATTCTACCACTGAACAACCAATGCCTTGGAATACTGAGATAATGCTGGAAATCGTATCATAAAGCTTTATCTCCAAGCATATTTTTCGCATAGTGGGCTCAGCTACATTGTTCACCCTAAAAAAAAAAAGCAGTCCTTTCTCCCCGTCGGGGAATTGAACCCCGGTCTCCCGCGTGACAGGCGGGGATACTCACCACTATACTAACGAGGAGCTGGTGTGGAGGACGTTTGAAAAAACGTGGAGCATTGGTACTAACTATACGTTGGCAGTGTTGGGCTTTAACACTTCTAACCAAAACATCTGTATAGACTGAATAGTTGGAGCTAGAAACTACTGTGACCCCTCTATGGAAAGCTGGGACTCTCACGAACACGTACATGTAATCGATTTCGCTCTATACCACTCACAGGCCACACACTCGTAGTTAGAAGGTGACGCGTTTGTGGGATGTCCCAGGACATTGTCACAAATGCCAAACTCAAGACAGTTGTCGATGACTAGTTGGTTACTCGTTTCCCATTTAACAACTAAAGCCTTGCACAAAGTAAATCACCTCACACACTGGACATCTACAATGGATTCACCAAAGTCTTCTGAGAATGAGTAAAAGTCCAAACTGAAAATGAAAGCAAAGTCAGATTTTTCAAGAGTCAGTTGAGATTTCGACCAAGACCAGAGATTTCTGTTGGCCTGGCAATCGAGCACAGATTTCTTCCTCAGGGGTTTGCATACTTCTCGAAATTACATGTTCAAAACATCCTGCATTGGCCGGGAATCGAACCCGGGCCTCCCGCGTGGCAGGCGAGAATTCTACCACTGAACAACCAATGCCTTGGAATACTGAGATAATGCTGGAAATCGTATCATAAAGCTTTATCTCCAAGCATATTTTTCGCATAGTGGGCTCAGCTACATTGTTCACCCTAAAAAAAAAAGCAGTCCTTTCTCCCCGTCGGGGAATTGAACCCCGGTCTCCCGCGTGACAGGCGGGGATACTCACCACTATACTAACGAGGAGCTGGTGTGGAGGACGTTTGAAAAAACGTGGAGCATTGGTACTAACTATACGTTGGCAGTGTTGGGCTTTAACACTTCTAACCAAAACATCTGTATAGACTGAATAGTTGGAGCTAGAAACTACTGTGACCCCTCTATGGAAAGCTGGGACTCTCACGAACACGTACATGTAATCGATTTCGCTCTATACCACTCACAGGCCACACACTCGTAGTTAGAAGGTGACGCGTTTGTGGGATGTCCCAGGACATTGTCACAAATGCCAAACTCAAGACAGTTGTCGATGACTAGTTGGTTACTCGTTTCCCATTTAACAACTAAAGCCTTGCACAAAGTAAATCACCTCACACACTGGACATCTACAATGGATTCACCAAAGTCTTCTGAGAATGAGTAAAAGTCCAAACTGAAAATGAAAGCAAAGTCAGATTTTTCAAGAGTCAGTTGAGATTTCGACCAAGACCAGAGATTTCTGTTGGCCTGGCAATCGAGCACAGATTTCTTCCTCAGGGGTTTGCATACTTCTCGAAATTACATGTTCAAAACATCCTGCATTGGCCGGGAATCGAACCCGGGCCTCCCGCGTGGCAGGCGAGAATTCTACCACTGAACAACCAATGCCTTGGAATACTGAGATAATGCTGGAAATCGTATCATAAAGCTTTATCTCCAAGCATATTTTTCGCATAGTGGGCTCAGCTACATTGTTCACCCTAAAAAAAAAAGCAGTCCTTTCTCCCCGTCGGGGAATTGAACCCCGGTCTCCCGCGTGACAGGCGGGGATACTCACCACTATACTAACGAGGAGCTGGTGTGGAGGACGTTTGAAAAAACGTGGAGCATTGGTACTAACTATACGTTGGCAGTGTTGGGCTTTAACACTTCTAACCAAAACATCTGTATAGACTGAATAGTTGGAGCTAGAAACTACTGTGACCCCTCTATGGAAAGCTGGGACTCTCACGAACACGTACATGTAATCGATTTCGCTCTATACCACTCACAGGCCACACACTCGTAGTGAAGGTGACGCGTTTGTGGGATGTCCCAGGACATTGTCACAAATGCCAAACTCAAGACAGTTGTCGATGACTAGTTGGTTACTCGTTTCCCATTTAACAACTAAAGCCTTGCACAAAGTAAATCACCTCACACACTGGACATCTACAATGGATTCACCAAAGTCTTCTGAGAATGAGTAAAAGTCCAAACTGAAAATGAAAGCAAAGTCAGATTTTTCAAGAGTCAGTTGAGATTTCGACCAAGACCAGAGATTTCTGTTGGCCTGGCAATCGAGCACAGATTTCTTCCTCAGGGGTTTGCATACTTCTCGAAATTACATGTTCAAAACATCCTGCATTGGCCGGGAATCGAACCCGGGCCTCCCGCGTGGCAGGCGAGAATTCTACCACTGAACAACCAATGCCTTGGAATACTGAGATAATGCTGGAAATCGTATCATAAAGCTTTATCTCCAAGCATATTTTTCGCATAGTGGGCTCAGCTACATTGTTCACCCTAAAAAAAAAAAGCAGTCCTTTCTCCCCGTCGGGGAATTGAACCCCGGTCTCCCGCGTGACAGGCGGGGATACTCACCACTATACTAACGAGGAGCTGGTGTGGAGGACGTTTGAAAAAACGTGGAGCATTGGTACTAACTATACGTTGGCAGTGTTGGGCTTTAACACTTCTAACCAAAACATCTGTATAGACTGAATAGTTGGAGCTAGAAACTACTGTGACCCCTCTATGGAAAGCTGGGACTCTCACGAACACGTACATGTAATCGATTTCGCTCTATACCACTCACAGGCCACACACTCGTAGTTAGAAGGTGACGCGTTTGTGGGATGTCCCAGGACATTGTCACAAATGCCAAACTCAAGACAGTTGTCGATGACTAGTTGGTTACTCGTTTCCCATTTAACAACTAAAGCCTTGCACAAAGTAAATCACCTCACACACTGGACATCTACAATGGATTCACCAAAGTCTTCTGAGAATGAGTAAAAGTCCAAACTGAAAATGAAAGCAAAGTCAGATTTTTCAAGAGTCAGTTGAGATTTCGACCAAGACCAGAGATTTCTGTTGGCCTGGCAATCGAGCACAGATTTCTTCCTCAGGGGTTTGCATACTTCTCGAAATTACATGTTCAAAACATCCTGCATTGGCCGGGAATCGAACCCGGGCCTCCCGCGTGGCAGGCGAGAATTCTACCACTGAACAACCAATGCCTTGGAATACTGAGATAATGCTGGAAATCGTATCATAAAGCTTTATCTCCAAGCATATTTTTCGCATAGTGGGCTCAGCTACATTGTTCACCCTAAAAAAAAAAAGCAGTCCTTTCTCCCCGTCGGGGAATTGAACCCCGGTCTCCCGCGTGACAGGCGGGGATACTCACCACTATACTAACGAGGAGCTGGTGTGGAGGACGTTTGAAAAAACGTGGAGCATTGGTACTAACTATACGTTGGCAGTGTTGGGCTTTAACACTTCTAACCAAAACATCTGTATAGACTGAATAGTTGGAGCTAGAAACTACTGTGACCCCTCTATGGAAAGCTGGGACTCTCACGAACACGTACATGTAATCGATTTCGCTCTATACCACTCACAGGCCACACACTCGTAGTTAGAAGGTGACGCGTTTGTGGGATGTCCCAGGACATTGTCACAAATGCCAAACTCAAGACAGTTGTCGATGACTAGTTGGTTACTCGTTTCCCATTTAACAACTAAAGCCTTGCACAAAGTAAATCACCTCACACACTGGACATCTACAATGGATTCACCAAAGTCTTCTGAGAATGAGTAAAAGTCCAAACTGAAAATGAAAGCAAAGTCAGATTTTTCAAGAGTCAGTTGAGATTTCGACCAAGACCAGAGATTTCTGTTGGCCTGGCAATCGAGCACAGATTTCTTCCTCAGGGGTTTGCATACTTCTCGAAATTACATGTTCAAAACATCCTGCATTGGCCGGGAATCGAACCCGGGCCTCCCGCGTGGCAGGCGAGAATTCTACCACTGAACAACCAATGCCTTGGAATACTGAGATAATGCTGGAAATCGTATCATAAAGCTTTATCTCCAAGCATATTTTTCGCATAGTGGGCTCAGCTACATTGTTCACCCTAAAAAAAAAGCAGTCCTTTCTCCCCGTCGGGGAATTGAACCCCGGTCTCCCGCGTGACAGGCGGGGATACTCACCACTATACTAACGAGGAGCTGGTGTGGAGGACGTTTGAAAAAACGTGGAGCATTGGTACTAACTATACGTTGGCAGTGTTGGGCTTTAACACTTCTAACCAAAACATCTGTATAGACTGAATAGTTGGAGCTAGAAACTACTGTGACCCCTCTATGGAAAGCTGGGACTCTCACGAACACGTACATGTAATCGATTTCGCTCTATACCACTCACAGGCCACACACTCGTAGTTAGAAGGTGACGCGTTTGTGGGATGTCCCAGGACATTGTCACAAATGCCAAACTCAAGACAGTTGTCGATGACTAGTTGGTTACTCGTTTCCCATTTAACAACTAAAGCCTTGCACAAAGTAAATCACCTCACACACTGGACATCTACAATGGATTCACCAAAGTCTTCTGAGAATGAGTAAATGTCCAAACTGAAAATGAAAGCAAAGTCAGATTTTTCAAGAGTCAGTTGAGATTTCGACCAAGACCAGAGATTTCTGTTGGCCTGGCAATCGAGCACAGATTTCTTCCTCAGGGGTTTGCATACTTCTCGAAATTACATGTTCAAAACATCCTGCATTGGCCGGGAATCGAACCCGGGCCTCCCGCGTGGCAGGCGAGAATTCTACCACTGAACAACCAATGCCTTGGAATACTGAGATAATGCTGGAAATCGTATCATAAAGCTTTATCTCCAAGCATATTTTTCGCATAGTGGGCTCAGCTACATTGTTCACCCTAAAAAAAAAGCAGTCCTTTCTCCCCGTCGGGGAATTGAACCCCGGTCTCCCGCGTGACAGGCGGGGATACTCACCACTATACTAACGAGGAGCTGGTGTGGAGGACGTTTGAAAAAACGTGGAGCATTGGTACTAACTATACGTTGGCAGTGTTGGGCTTTAACACTTCTAACCAAAACATCTGTATAGACTGAATAGTTGGAGCTAGAAACTACTGTGACCCCTCTATGGAAAGCTGGGACTCTCACGAACACGTACATGTAATCGATTTCGCTCTATACCACTCACAGGCCACACACTCGTAGTTAGAAGGTGACGCGTTTGTGGGATGTCCCAGGACATTGTCACAAATGCCAAACTCAAGACATGAATTGACTCGATGACTAGTTGGTTACTCGTTTCCCATTTAACAACTAAAGCCTTGCACAAAGTAAATCACCTCACACACTGGACATCTACAATGGATTCACCAAAGTCTTCTGAGAATGAGTAAATGTCCAAACTGAAAATGAAAGCAAAGTCAGATTTTTCAAGAGTCAGTTGAGATTTCGACCAAGACCAGAGATTTCTGTTGGCCTGGCAATCGAGCACAGATTTCTTCCTCAGGGGTTTGCATACTTCTCGAAATTACATGTTCAAAACATCCTGCATTGGCCGGGAATCGAACCCGGGCCTCCCGCGTGGCAGGCGAGAATTCTACCACTGAACAACCAATGCCTTGGAATACTGAGATAATGCTGGAAATCATATCATAAAGCTTTATCTCCAAGCATATTTTTCGCATAGTGGGCTCAGCTACATTGTTCGACTAAAAAAAAAGCAGTCCTTTCTCCCCGTCGGGGAATTGAACCCCGGTCTCCCGCGTGACAGGCGGGGATACTCACCACTATACTAACGAGGAGCTGGTGTGGAGGATGTTTGAAAAAACGTGGAGCATTGGTACTAACTATACGTTGGCAGTATAGTGGGCTCAGCTACATTGTTCACCCTAAAAAAAAAACAGTCCTTTCTCCCCGTCGGGGAATTGAACCCCGGTCTCCCGCGTGACAGGCGGGGATACTCCAGTGTGTGAGGTGATTTACTTTGTGCAAGGCTTTAGTTGTTAAATGGGAAACGAGTAAACAACTAGTCATCGAGTCGATTCATCGAGTCTTGAGTTTGGCATTTGTGACAATGTCCTGGGACATCCCACAAACGCGTCACCTTCTAACTACGAGTGTGTGGCCTGTGAGTGGTATAGAGCGAAATCGATTACATGTACGTGTTTGTGAGAGTCCCAGCTTTCCATAGAGGGGTCACAGTAGTTTCTAGCTCCAACTATTCAGTCTATACAGATGTTTTGGTTAGAAGTGTTAAAGCCCAAAACTGCCAACGTATAGTTAGTACCAATGCTCCACGTTTTTTCAAACATCCTCCACACCAGCTCCTCGTTAGTATAGTGGTGAGTATCCCCGCCTGTCACGCGGGAGACCGGGGTTCAATTCCCCGACGGGGAGAAAGGACTGCTTTTTTTTTAGTCGAACAATGTAGCTGAGCCCACTATGCGAAAAATATGCTTGGAGATAAAGCTTTATGATATGATTTCCAGCATTATCTCAGTATTCCAAGGCATTGGTTGTTCAGTGGTAGAATTCTCGCCTGCCACGCGGGAGGCCCGGGTTCGATTCCCGGCCAATGCAGGATGTTTTGAACATGTAATTTCGAGAAGTATGCAAACCCCTGAGGAAGAAATCTGTGCTCGATTGCCAGGCCAACAGAAATCTCTGGTCTTGGTCGAAATCTCAACTGACTCTTGAAAAATCTGACTTTGCTTTCATTTTCAGTTTGGACATTTACTCATTCTCAGAAGACTTTGGTGAATCCATTGTAGATGTCCAGTGTGTGAGGTGATTTACTTTGTGCAAGGCTTTAGTTGTTAAATGGGAAACGAGTAAACAACTAGTCATCGAGTCGATTCATCGAGTCTTGAGTTTGGCATTTGTGACAATGTCCTGGGACATCCCACAAACGCGTCACCTTCTAACTACGAGTGTGTGGCCTGTGAGTGGTATAGAGCGAAATCGATTACATGTACGTGTTCGTGAGAGTCCCAGCTTTCCATAGAGGGGTCACAGTAGTTTCTAGCTCCAACTATTCAGTCTATACAGATGTTTTGGTTAGAAGTGTTAAAGCCCAACACTGCCAACGTATAGTTAGTACCAATGCTCCACGTTTTTTCAAACGTCCTCCACACCAGCTCCTCGTTAGTATAGTGGTGAGTATCCCCGCCTGTCACGCGGGAGACCGGGGTTCAATTCCCCGACGGGGAGAAAGGACTGCTTTTTTTTTAGGGTGAACAATGTAGCTGAGCCCACTATGCGAAAAATATGCTTGGAGATAAAGCTTTATGATATGATTTCCAGCATTATCTCAGTATTCCAAGGCATTGGTTGTTCAGTGGTAGAATTCTCGCCTGCCACGCGGGAGGCCCGGGTTCGATTCCCGGCCAATGCAGGATGTTTTGAACATGTAATTTCGAGAAGTATGCAAACCCCTGAGGAAGAAATCTGTGCTCGATTGCCAGGCCAACAGAAATCTCTGGTCTTGGTCGAAATCTCAACTGACTCTTAAAAAATCTGACTTTGCTTTCATTTTCAGTTTGGACATTTACTCATTCTCAGAAGACTTTGGTGAATCCATTGTAGATGTCCAGTGTGTGAGGTGATTTACTTTGTGCAAGGCTTTAGTTGTTAAATGGGAAACGAGTAACCAACTAGTCATCGAGTCGATTCATCGAGTCTTGAGTTTGGCATTTGTGACAATGTCCTGGGACATCCCACAAACGCGTCACCTTCTAACTACGAGTGTGTGGCCTGTGAGTGGTATAGAGCGAAATCGATTACATGTACGTGTTTGTGAGAGTCCCAGCTTTCCATAGAGGGGTCACAGTAGTTTCTAGCTCCAACTATTCAGTCTATACAGATGTTTTGGTTAGAAGTGTTAAAGCCCAAAACTGCCAACGTATAGTTAGTACCAATGCTCCACGTTTTTTCAAACATCCTCCACACCAGCTCCTCGTTAGTATAGTGGTGAGTATCCCCGCCTGTCACGCCGGAGACCGGGGTTCAATTCCCCGACGGGGAGAAAGGACTGCTTTTTTTTTAGTCGAACAATGTAGCTGAGCCCACTATGCGAAAAATATGCTTGGAGATAAAGCTTTATGATATGATTTCCAGCATTATCTCAGTATTCCAAGGCATTGGTTGTTCAGTGGTAGAATTCTCGCCTGCCACGCGGGAGGCCCGGGTTCGATTCCCGGCCAATGCAGGATGTTTTGAACATGTAATTTCGAGAAGTATGCAAACCCCTGAGGAAGAAATCTCTGCTCGATTGCCAGGCCAACAGAAATCTCTGGTCTTGGTCGAAATCTCAACTGACTCTTGAAAAATCTGACTTTGCTTTCATTTTCAGTTTGGACATTTACTCATTCTCAGAAGACTTTGGTGAATCCATTGTAGATGTCCAGTGTGTGAGGTGATTTACTTTGTGCAAGGCTTTAGTTGTTAAATGGGAAACGAGTAAACAACTAGTCATCGAGTCGATTCATCGAGTCTTGAGTTTGGCATTTGTGACAATGTCCTGGGACATCCCACAAACGCGTCACCTTCTAACTACGAGTGTGTGGCCTGTGAGTGGTATAGAGCGAAATCGATTACATGTACGTGTTCGTGAGAGTCCCAGCTTTCCATAGAGGGGTCACAGTAGTTTCTAGCTCCAACTATTCAGTCTATACAGATGTTTTGGTTAGAAGTGTTAAAGCCCAACACTGCCAACGTATAGTTAGTACCAATGCTCCACGTTTTTTCAAACGTCCTCCACACCAGCTCCTCGTTAGTATAGTGGTGAGTATCCCCGCCTGTCACGCGGGAGACCGGGGTTCAATTCCCCGACGGGGAGAAAGGACTGCTTTTTTTTTAGGGTGAACAATGTAGCTGAGCCCACTATGCGAAAAATATGCTTGGAGATAAAGCTTTATGATATGATTTCCAGCATTATCTCAGTATTCCAAGGCATTGGTTGTTCAGTGGTAGAATTCTCGCCTGCCACGCGGGAGGCCCGGGTTCGATTCCCGGCCAATGCAGGATGTTTTGAACATGTAATTTCGAGAAGTATGCAAACCCCTGAGGAAGAAATCTGTGCTCGATTGCCAGGCCAACAGAAATCTCTGGTCTTGGTCGAAATCTCAACTGACTCTTAAAAAATCTGACTTTGCTTTCATTTTCAGTTTGGACATTTACTCATTCTCAGAAGACTTTGGTGAATCCATTGTAGATGTCCAGTGTGTGAGGTGATTTACTTTGTGCAAGGCTTTAGTTGTTAAATGGGAAACGAGTAACCAACTAGTCATCGAGTCGATTCATCGAGTCTTGAGTTTGGCATTTGTGACAATGTCCTGGGACATCCCACAAACGCGTCACCTTCTAACTACGAGTGTGTGGCCTGTGAGTGGTATAGAGCGAAATCGATTACATGTACGTGTTTGTGAGAGTCCCAGCTTTCCATAGAGGGGTCACAGTAGTTTCTAGCTCCAACTATTCAGTCTATACAGATGTTTTGGTTAGAAGTGTTAAAGCCCAAAACTGCCAACGTATAGTTAGTACCAATGCTCCACGTTTTTTCAAACATCCTCCACACCAGCTCCTCGTTAGTATAGTGGTGAGTATCCCCGCCTGTCACGCCGGAGACCGGGGTTCAATTCCCCGACGGGGAGAAAGGACTGCTTTTTTTTTAGTCGAACAATGTAGCTGAGCCCACTATGCGAAAAATATGCTTGGAGATAAAGCTTTATGATATGATTTCCAGCATTATCTCAGTATTCCAAGGCATTGGTTGTTCAGTGGTAGAATTCTCTCCTGCCACGCGGGAGGCCCGGGTTCGATTCCCGGCCAATGCAGGATGTTTTGAACATGTAATTTCGAGAAGTATGCAAACCCCTGAGGAAGAAATCTCTGCTCGATTGCCAGGCCAACAGAAATCTCTGGTCTTGGTCGAAATCTCAACTGACTCTTGAAAAATCTGACTTTGCTTTCATTTTCAGTTTGGACATTTACTCATTCTCAGAAGACTTTGGTGAATCCATTGTAGATGTCCAGTGTGTGAGGTGATTTACTTTGTGCAAGGCTTTAGTTGTTAAATGGGAAACGAGTAACCAACTAGTCATCGAGTCGATTCATCGAGTCTTGAGTTTGGCATTTGTGACAATGTCCTGGGACATCCCACAAACGCGTCACCTTCTAACTACGAGTGTGTGGCCTGTGAGTGGTATAGAGCGAAATCGATTACATGTACATGTTCGTGAGAGTCCCAGCTTTCCATAGAGGGGTCACAGTAGTTTCTAGCTCCAACTATTCAGTCTATACAGATGTTTTGGTTAGAAGTGTTAAAGCCCAACACTGCCAACGTATAGTTAGTACCAATGCTCCACGTTTTTTCAAACGTCCTCCACACCAGCTCCTCGTTAGTATAGTGGTGAGTATCCTCGCTTGCCACGCGGGAGGCCCGGGTTCGATTCCAGGCCCGGGTTCGATTCCAGCTCCTCGTTAGTATAGTGGTGAGTATCCCCGCCTGTCACGCGGGAGACCGGGGTTCAATTCCCCGACGGGGAGAAAGGACTGCTTTTTTTTTAGGGTCGAACAATGTAGCTGAGCCCACTATGCGAAAAATATGCTTGGAGATAAAGCTTTATGATATGATTTCCAGCATTATCTCAGTATTCCAAGGCATTGGTTGTTCAGTGGTAGAATACTCGCCTGCCACGCGGGAGGCCCGGGTTCGATTCCCGGCCAATGCAGGATGTTTTGAACATGTAATTTCGAGAAGTATGCAAACCCCTGAGGAAGAAATCTGTGCTCGATTGCCAGGCCAACAGAAATCTCTGGTCTTGGTCGAAATCTCAACTGACTCTTGAAAAATCTGACTTTGCTTTCATTTTCAGTTTGGACATTTACTCATTCTCAGAAGACTTTGGTGAATCCATTGTAGATGTCCAGTGTGTGAGGTGATTTACTTTGTGCAAGGCTTTAGTTGTTAAATGGGAAACGAGTAACCAACTAGTCATCGAGTCGATTCATCGAGTCTTGAGTTTGGCATTTGTGACAATGTCCTGGGACATCCCACAAACGCGTCACCTTCTAACTACGAGTGTGTGGCCTGTGAGTGGTATAGAGCGAAATCGATTACATGTACGTGTTCGTGAGAGTCCCAGCTTTCCATAGAGGGGTCACAGTAGTTTCTAGCTCCAACTATTCAGTCTATACAGATGTTTTGGTTAGAAGTGTTAAAGCCCAACACTGCCAACGTATAGTTAGTACCAATGCTCCACGTTTTTTCAAACGTCCTCCACACCAGCTCCTCGTTAGTATAGTGGTGAGTATCCCCGCCTGTCACGCGGGAGACCGGGGTTCAATTCCCCGACGGGGAGAAAGGACTGCTTTTTTTTTTAGGGTGAACAATGTAGCTGAGCCCACTATGCGAAAAATATGCTTGGAGATAAAGCTTTATGATATGATTTCCAGCATTATCTCAGTATTCCAAGGCATTGGTTGTTCAGTGGTAGAATTCTCGCCTGCCACGCGGGAGGCCCGGGTTCGATTCCCGGCCAATGCAGGATGTTTTGAACATGTAATTTCGAGAAGTATGCAAACCCCTGAGGAAGAAATCTGTGCTCGATTGCCAGGCCAACAGAAATCTCTGGTCTTGGTCGAAATCTCAACTGACTCTTGAAAAATCTGACTTTGCTTTCATTTTCAGTTTGGACATTTACTCATTCTCAGAAGACTTTGGTGAATCCATTGTAGATGTCCAGTGTGTGAGGTGATTTACTTTGTGCAAGGCTTTAGTTGTTAAATGGGAAACGAGTAACCAACTAGTCATCGACAACTGTCTTGAGTTTGGCATTTGTGACAATGTCCTGGGACATCCCACAAACGCGTCACCTTCTAACTACGAGTGTGTGGCCTGTGAGTGGTATAGAGCGAAATCGATTACATGTACGTGTTCGTGAGAGTCCCAGCTTTCCATAGAGGGGTCACAGTAGTTTCTAGCTCCAACTATTCAGTCTATACAGATGTTTTGGTTAGAAGTGTTAAAGCCCAACACTGCCAACGTATAGTTAGTACCAATGCTCCACGTTTTTTCAAACATCCTCCACACCAGCTCCTCGTTAGTATAGTGGTGAGTATCCCCGCCTGTCACGCGGGAGACCGGGGTTCAATTCAGTTCAATTCAAAGACAGTTGTCGATGACTAGTTGGTTACTCGTTTCCCATTTAACAACTAAAGCCTTGCACAAAGTAAATCACCTCACACACTGGACATCTACAATGGATTCACCAAAGTCTTCTGAGAATGAGTAAAAGTCCAAACTGAAAATGAAAGCAAAGTCAGATTTTTCAAGAGTCAGTTGAGATTTCGACCAAGACCAGAGATTTCTGTTGGCCTGGCAATCGAGCACAGATTTCTTCCTCAGGGGTTTGCATACTTCTCGAAATTACATGTTCAAAACATCCTGCATT
>NC_092175.1:4173639-4243639 GCF_045791955.1 Oncorhynchus clarkii lewisi
GGAATCGAAGCCGGGCCTCCCGCAGGGCAGGCGAGAATTCTACCACTGAACAACCAATGCCTTGGAATACTGAGATAATGCTGGAAATCGTATCATAAAGCTTTATCTCCAAGCATATTTTTCGCATAGTGGGCTCAGCTACATTGTTCACCCTAAAAAAAAGCAGTCCTTTCTCCCCGTCGGGGAATTGAACCCCGGTCTCCCGCGTGACAGGCGGGGATACTCACCACTATACTAACGAGGAGCTGGTGTGGAGGACGTTTGAAAAAACGTGGAGCATTGGTACTAACTATACGTTGGCAGTGTTGGGCTTTAACACTTCTAACCAAAACATCTGTATAGACTGAATAGTTGGAGCTAGAAACTACTGTGACCCCTCTATGGAAAGCTGGGACTCTCACGAACACGTACATGTAATCGATTTCGCTCTATACCACTCACAGGCCACACACTCGTAGTTAGAAGGTGACGCGTTTGTGGGATGTCCCAGGACATTGTCACAAATGCCAAACTCAAGACAGTTGTCGATGACTAGTTGGTTACTCGTTTCCCATTTAACAACTAAAGCCTTGCACAAAGTAAATCACCTCACACACTGGACATCTACAATGGATTCACCAAAGTCTTCTGAGAATGAGTAAAAGTCCAAACTGAAAATGAAAGCAAAGTCAGATTTTTCAAGAGTCAGTTGAGATTTCGACCAAGACCAGAGATTTCTGTTGGCCTGGCAATCGAGCACAGATTTCTTCCTCAGGGGTTTGCATACTTCTCGAAATTACATGTTCAAAACATCCTGCATTGGCCGGGAATCGAAGCCGGGCCTCCCGCAGGGCAGGCGAGAATTCTACCACTGAACAACCAATGCCTTGGAATACTGAGATAATGCTGGAAATCGTATCATAAAGCTTTATCTCCAAGCATATTTTTCGCATAGTGGGCTCAGCTACATTGTTCACCCTAAAAAAAAGCAGTCCTTTCTCCCCGTCGGGGAATTGAACCCCGGTCTCCCGCGTGACAGGCGGGGATACTCACCACTATACTAACGAGGAGCTGGTGTGGAGGACGTTTGAAAAAACGTGGAGCATTGGTACTAACTATACGTTGGCAGTGTTGGGCTTTAACACTTCTAACCAAAACATCTGTATAGACTGAATAGTTGGAGCTAGAAACTACTGTGACCCCTCTATGGAAAGCTGGGACTCTCACGAACACGTACATGTAATCGATTTCGCTCTATACCACTCACAGGCCACACACTCGTAGTTAGAAGGTGACGCGTTTGTGGGATGTCCCAGGACATTGTCACAAATGCCAAACTCAAGACAGTTGTCGATGACTAGTTGGTTACTCGTTTCCCATTTAACAACTAAAGCCTTGCACAAAGTAAATCACCTCACACACTGGACATCTACAATGGATTCACCAAAGTCTTCTGAGAATGAGTAAAAGTCCAAACTGAAAATGAAAGCAAAGTCAGATTTTTCAAGAGTCAGTTGAGATTTCGACCAAGACCAGAGATTTCTGTTGGCCTGGCAATCGAGCACAGATTTCTTCCTCAGGGGTTTGCATACTTCTCGAAATTACATGTTCAAAACATCCTGCATTGGCCGGGAATCGAAGCCGGGCCTCCCGCAGGGCAGGCGAGAATTCTACCACTGAACAACCAATGCCTTGGAATACTGAGATAATGCTGGAAATCGTATCATAAAGCTTTATCTCCAAGCATATTTTTCGCATAGTGGGCTCAGCTACATTGTTCACCCTAAAAAAAAAAGCAGTCCTTTCTCCCCGTCGGGGAATTGAACCCCGGTCTCCCGCGTGACAGGCGGGGATACTCACCACTATACTAACGAGGAGCTGGTGTGGAGGACGTTTGAAAAAACGTGGAGCATTGGTACTAACTATACGTTGGCAGTGTTGGGCTTTAACACTTCTAACCAAAACATCTGTATAGACTGAATAGTTGGAGCTAGAAACTACTGTGACCCCTCTATGGAAAGCTGGGACTCTCACGAACACGTACATGTAATCGATTTCGCTCTATACCACTCACAGGCCACACACTCGTAGTTAGAAGGTGACGCGTTTGTGGGATGTCCCAGGACATTGTCACAAATGCCAAACTCAAGACAGTTGTCGATGACTAGTTGGTTACTCGTTTCCCATTTAACAACTAAAGCCTTGCACAAAGTAAATCACCTCACACACTGGACATCTACAATGGATTCACCAAAGTCTTCTGAGAATGAGTAAAAGTCCAAACTGAAAATGAAAGCAAAGTCAGATTTTTCAAGAGTCAGTTGAGATTTCGACCAAGACCAGAGATTTCTGTTGGCCTGGCAATCGAGCACAGATTTCTTCCTCAGGGGTTTGCATACTTCTCGAAATTACATGTTCAAAACATCCTGCATTGGCCGGGAATCGAAGCCGGGCCTCCCGCGTGGCAGGGGAGAATTCTACCACTGAACAACCAATGCCTTGGAATACTGAGATAATGCTGGAAATCGTATCATAAAGCTTTATCTCCAAGCATATTTTTCGCATAGTGGGCTCAGCTACATTGTTCACCCTAAAAAAAAAGCAGTCCTTTCTCCCCGTCGGGGAATTGAACCCCGGTCTCCCGCGTGACAGGCGGGGATACTCACCACTATACTAACGAGGAGCTGGTGTGGAGGACGTTTGAAAAAACGTGGAGCATTGGTACTAACTATACGTTGGCAGTGTTGGGCTTTAACACTTCTAACCAAAACATCTGTATAGACTGAATAGTTGGAGCTAGAAACTACTGTGACCCCTCTATGGAAAGCTGGGACTCTCACGAACACGTACATGTAATCGATTTCGCTCTATACCACTCACAGGCCACACACTCGTAGTTAGAAGGTGACGCGTTTGTGGGATGTCCCAGGACATTGTCACAAATGCCAAACTCAAGACAGTTGTCGATGACTAGTTGGTTACTCGTTTCCCATTTAACAACTAAAGCCTTGCACAAAGTAAATCACCTCACACACTGGACATCTACAATGGATTCACCAAAGTCTTCTGAGAATGAGTAAAAGTCCAAACTGAAAATGAAAGCAAAGTCAGATTTTTCAAGAGTCAGTTGAGATTTCGACCAAGACCAGAGATTTCTGTTGGCCTGGCAATCGAGCACAGATTTCTTCCTCAGGGGTTTGCATACTTCTCGAAATTACATGTTCAAAACATCCTGCATTGGCCGGGAATCGAACCCGGGCCTCCCGCGTGGCAGGGGAGAATTCTACCACTGAACAACCAATGCCTTGGAATACTGAGATAATGCTGGAAATCGTATCATAAAGCTTTATCTCCAAGCATATTTTTCGCATAGTGGGCTCAGCTACATTGTTCACCCTAAAAAAAAAAAGCAGTCCTTTCTCCCCGTCGGGGAATTGAACCCCGGTCTCCCGCGTGACAGGCGGGGATACTCACCACTATACTAACGAGGAGCTGGTGTGGAGGACGTTTGAAAAAACGTGGAGCATTGGTACTAACTATACGTTGGCAGTGTTGGGCTTTAACACTTCTAACCAAAACATCTGTATAGACTGAATAGTTGGAGCTAGAAACTACTGTGACCCCTCTATGGAAAGCTGGGACTCTCACGAACACGTACATGTAATCGATTTCGCTCTATACCACTCACAGGCCACACACTCGTAGTTAGAAGGTGACGCGTTTGTGGGATGTCCCAGGACATTGTCACAAATGCCAAACTCAAGACAGTTGTCGATGACTAGTTGGTTACTCGTTTCCCATTTAACAACTAAAGCCTTGCACAAAGTAAATCACCTCACACACTGGACATCTACAATGGATTCACCAAAGTCTTCTGAGAATGAGTAAAAGTCCAAACTGAAAATGAAAGCAAAGTCAGATTTTTCAAGAGTCAGTTGAGATTTCGACCAAGACCAGAGATTTCTGTTGGCCTGGCAATCGAGCACAGATTTCTTCCTCAGGGGTTTGCATACTTCTCGAAATTACATGTTCAAAACATCCTGCATTGGCCGGGAATCGAACCCGGGCCTCCCGCGTGGCAGGCGAGAATTCTACCACTGAACAACCAATGCCTTGGAATACTGAGATAATGCTGGAAATCGTATCATAAAGCTTTATCTCCAAGCATATTTTTCGCATAGTGGGCTCAGCTACATTGTTCACCCTAAAAAAAAAGCAGTCCTTTCTCCCCGTCGGGGAATTGAACCCCGGTCTCCCGCGTGACAGGCGGGGATACTCACCACTATACTAACGAGGAGCTGGTGTGGAGGACGTTTGAAAAAACGTGGAGCATTGGTACTAACTATACGTTGGCAGTGTTGGGCTTTAACACTTCTAACCAAAACATCTGTATAGACTGAATAGTTGGAGCTAGAAACTACTGTGACCCCTCTATGGAAAGCTGGGACTCTCACGAACACGTACATGTAATCGATTTCGCTCTATACCACTCACAGGCCACACACTCGTAGTTAGAAGGTGACGCGTTTGTGGGATGTCCCAGGACATTGTCACAAATGCCAAACTCAAGACAGTTGTCGATGACTAGTTGGTTACTCGTTTCCCATTTAACAACTAAAGCCTTGCACAAAGTAAATCACCTCACACACTGGACATCTACAATGGATTCACCAAAGTCTTCTGAGAATGAGTAAAAGTCCAAACTGAAAATGAAAGCAAAGTCAGATTTTTCAAGAGTCAGTTGAGATTTCGACCAAGACCAGAGATTTCTGTTGGCCTGGCAATCGAGCACAGATTTCTTCCTCAGGGGTTTGCATACTTCTCGAAATTACATGTTCAAAACATCCTGCATTGGCCGGGAATCGAACCCGGGCCTCCCGCGTGGCAGGCGAGAATTCTACCACTGAACAACCAATGCCTTGGAATACTGAGATAATGCTGGAAATCGTATCATAAAGCTTTATCTCCAAGCATATTTTTCGCATAGTGGGCTCAGCTACATTGTTCACCCTAAAAAAAAAGCAGTCCTTTCTCCCCGTCGGGGAATTGAACCCCGGTCTCCCGCGTGACAGGCGGGGATACTCACCACTATACTAACGAGGAGCTGGTGTGGAGGACGTTTGAAAAAACGTGGAGCATTGGTACTAACTATACGTTGGCAGTGTTGGGCTTTAACACTTCTAACCAAAACATCTGTATAGACTGAATAGTTGGAGCTAGAAACTACTGTGACCCCTCTATGGAAAGCTGGGACTCTCACGAACACGTACATGTAATCGATTTCGCTCTATACCACTCACAGGCCACACACTCGTAGTTAGAAGGTGACGCGTTTGTGGGATGTCCCAGGACATTGTCACAAATGCCAAACTCAAGACAGTTGTCGATGACTAGTTGGTTACTCGTTTCCCATTTAACAACTAAAGCCTTGCACAAAGTAAATCACCTCACACACTGGACATCTACAATGGATTCACCAAAGTCTTCTGAGAATGAGTAAAAGTCCAAACTGAAAATGAAAGCAAAGTCAGATTTTTCAAGAGTCAGTTGAGATTTCGACCAAGACCAGAGATTTCTGTTGGCCTGGCAATCGAGCACAGATTTCTTCCTCAGGGGTTTGCATACTTCTCGAAATTACATGTTCAAAACATCCTGCATTGGCCGGGAATCGAACCCGGGCCTCCCGCGTGGCAGGCGAGAATTCTACCACTGAACAACCAATGCCTTGGAATACTGAGATAATGCTGGAAATCGTATCATAAAGCTTTATCTCCAAGCATATTTTTCGCATAGTGGGCTCAGCTACATTGTTCACCCTAAAAAAAAAGCAGTCCTTTCTCCCCGTCGGGGAATTGAACCCCGGTCTCCCGCGTGACAGGCGGGGATACTCACCACTATACTAACGAGGAGCTGGTGTGGAGGACGTTTGAAAAAACGTGGAGCATTGGTACTAACTATACGTTGGCAGTGTTGGGCTTTAACACTTCTAACCAAAACATCTGTATAGACTGAATAGTTGGAGCTAGAAACTACTGTGACCCCTCTATGGAAAGCTGGGACTCTCACGAACACGTACATGTAATCGATTTCGCTCTATACCACTCACAGGCCACACACTCGTAGTTAGAAGGTGACGCGTTTGTGGGATGTCCCAGGACATTGTCACAAATGCCAAACTCAAGACAGTTGTCGATGACTAGTTGGTTACTCGTTTCCCATTTAACAACTAAAGCCTTGCACAAAGTAAATCACCTCACACACTGGACATCTACAATGGATTCACCAAAGTCTTCTGAGAATGAGTAAAAGTCCAAACTGAAAATGAAAGCAAAGTCAGATTTTTCAAGAGTCAGTTGAGATTTCGACCAAGACCAGAGATTTCTGTTGGCCTGGCAATCGAGCACAGATTTCTTCCTCAGGGGTTTGCATACTTCTCGAAATTACATGTTCAAAACATCCTGCATTGGCCGGGAATCGAACCCGGGCCTCCCGCGTGGCAGGCGAGAATTCTACCACTGAACAACCAATGCCTTGGAATACTGAGATAATGCTGGAAATCGTATCATAAAGCTTTATCTCCAAGCATATTTTTCGCATAGTGGGCTCAGCTACATTGTTCACCCTAAAAAAAAAGCAGTCCTTTCTCCCCGTCGGGGAATTGAACCCCGGTCTCCCGCGTGACAGGCGGGGATACTCACCACTATACTAACGAGGAGCTGGTGTGGAGGACGTTTGAAAAAACGTGGAGCATTGGTACTAACTATACGTTGGCAGTGTTGGGCTTTAACACTTCTAACCAAAACATCTGTATAGACTGAATAGTTGGAGCTAGAAACTACTGTGACCCCTCTATGGAAAGCTGGGACTCTCACGAACACGTACATGTAATCGATTTCGCTCTATACCACTCACAGGCCACACACTCGTAGTTAGAAGGTGACGCGTTTGTGGGATGTCCCAGGACATTGTCACAAATGCCAAACTCAAGACAGTTGTCGATGACTAGTTGGTTACTCGTTTCCCATTTAACAACTAAAGCCTTGCACAAAGTAAATCACCTCACACACTGGACATCTACAATGGATTCACCAAAGTCTTCTGAGAATGAGTAAAAGTCCAAACTGAAAATGAAAGCAAAGTCAGATTTTTCAAGAGTCAGTTGAGATTTCGACCAAGACCAGAGATTTCTGTTGGCCTGGCAATCGAGCACAGATTTCTTCCTCAGGGGTTTGCATACTTCTCGAAATTACATGTTCAAAACATCCTGCATTGGCCGGGAATCGAACCCGGGCCTCCCGCGTGGCAGGCGAGAATTCTACCACTGAACAACCAATGCCTTGGAATACTGAGATAATGCTGGAAATCGTATCATAAAGCTTTATCTCCAAGCATATTTTTCGCATAGTGGGCTCAGCTACATTGTTCACCCTAAAAAAAAAGCAGTCCTTTCTCCCCGTCGGGGAATTGAACCCCGGTCTCCCGCGTGACAGGCGGGGATACTCACCACTATACTAACGAGGAGCTGGTGTGGAGGACGTTTGAAAAAACGTGGAGCATTGGTACTAACTATACGTTGGCAGTGTTGGGCTTTAACACTTCTAACCAAAACATCTGTATAGACTGAATAGTTGGAGCTAGAAACTACTGTGACCCCTCTATGGAAAGCTGGGACTCTCACGAACACGTACATGTAATCGATTTCGCTCTATACCACTCACAGGCCACACACTCGTAGTTAGAAGGTGACGCGTTTGTGGGATGTCCCAGGACATTGTCACAAATGCCAAACTCAAGACAGTTGTCGATGACTAGTTGGTTACTCGTTTCCCATTTAACAACTAAAGCCTTGCACAAAGTAAATCACCTCACACACTGGACATCTACAATGGATTCACCAAAGTCTTCTGAGAATGAGTAAAAGTCCAAACTGAAAATGAAAGCAAAGTCAGATTTTTCAAGAGTCAGTTGAGATTTCGACCAAGACCAGAGATTTCTGTTGGCCTGGCAATCGAGCACAGATTTCTTCCTCAGGGGTTTGCATACTTCTCGAAATTACATGTTCAAAACATCCTGCATTGGCCGGGAATCGAAGCCGGGCCTCCCGCGTGGCAGGGGAGAATTCTACCACTGAACAACCAATGCCTTGGAATACTGAGATAATGCTGGAAATCGTATCATAAAGCTTTATCTCCAAGCATATTTTTCGCATAGTGGGCTCAGCTACATTGTTCACCCTAAAAAAAAAGCAGTCCTTTCTCCCCGTCGGGGAATTGAACCCCGGTCTCCCGCGTGACAGGCGGGGATACTCACCACTATACTAACGAGGAGCTGGTGTGGAGGACGTTTGAAAAAACGTGGAGCATTGGTACTAACTATACGTTGGCAGTGTTGGGCTTTAACACTTCTAACCAAAACATCTGTATAGACTGAATAGTTGGAGCTAGAAACTACTGTGACCCCTCTATGGAAAGCTGGGACTCTCACGAACACGTACATGTAATCGATTTCGCTCTATACCACTCACAGGCCACACACTCGTAGTTAGAAGGTGACGCGTTTGTGGGATGTCCCAGGACATTGTCACAAATGCCAAACTCAAGACAGTTGTCGATGACTAGTTGGTTACTCGTTTCCCATTTAACAACTAAAGCCTTGCACAAAGTAAATCACCTCACACACTGGACATCTACAATGGATTCACCAAAGTCTTCTGAGAATGAGTAAAAGTCCAAACTGAAAATGAAAGCAAAGTCAGATTTTTCAAGAGTCAGTTGAGATTTCGACCAAGACCAGAGATTTCTGTTGGCCTGGCAATCGAGCACAGATTTCTTCCTCAGGGGTTTGCATACTTCTCGAAATTACATGTTCAAAACATCCTGCATTGGCCGGGAATCGAACCCGGGCCTCCCGCGTGGCAGGCGAGAATTCTACCACTGAACAACCAATGCCTTGGAATACTGAGATAATGCTGGAAATCGTATCATAAAGCTTTATCTCCAAGCATATTTTTCGCATAGTGGGCTCAGCTACATTGTTCACCCTAAAAAAAAAGCAGTCCTTTCTCCCCGTCGGGGAATTGAACCCCGGTCTCCCGCGTGACAGGCGGGGATACTCACCACTATACTAACGAGGAGCTGGTGTGGAGGACGTTTGAAAAAACGTGGAGCATTGGTACTAACTATACGTTGGCAGTGTTGGGCTTTAACACTTCTAACCAAAACATCTGTATAGACTGAATAGTTGGAGCTAGAAACTACTGTGACCCCTCTATGGAAAGCTGGGACTCTCACGAACACGTACATGTAATCGATTTCGCTCTATACCACTCACAGGCCACACACTCGTAGTTAGAAGGTGACGCGTTTGTGGGATGTCCCAGGACATTGTCACAAATGCCAAACTCAAGACAGTTGTCGATGACTAGTTGGTTACTCGTTTCCCATTTAACAACTAAAGCCTTGCACAAAGTAAATCACCTCACACACTGGACATCTACAATGGATTCACCAAAGTCTTCTGAGAATGAGTAAATGTCCAAACTGAAAATGAAAGCAAAGTCAGATTTTTCAAGAGTCAGTTGAGATTTCGACCAAGACCAGAGATTTCTGTTGGCCTGGCAATCGAGCACAGATTTCTTCCTCAGGGGTTTGCATACTTCTCGAAATTACATGTTCAAAACATCCTGCATTGGCCGGGAATCGAACCCGGGCCTCCCGCGTGGCAGGCGAGAATTCTACCACTGAACAACCAATGCCTTGGAATACTGAGATAATGCTGGAAATCGTATCATAAAGCTTTATCTCCAAGCATATTTTTCGCATAGTGGGCTCAGCTACATTGTTCACCCTAAAAAAAAAGCAGTCCTTTCTCCCCGTCGGGGAATTGAACCCCGGTCTCCCGCGTGACAGGCGGGGATACTCACCACTATACTAACGAGGAGCTGGTGTGGAGGACGTTTGAAAAAACGTGGAGCATTGGTACTAACTATACGTTGGCAGTGTTGGGCTTTAACACTTCTAACCAAAACATCTGTATAGACTGAATAGTTGGAGCTAGAAACTACTGTGACCCCTCTATGGAAAGCTGGGACTCTCACGAACACGTACATGTAATCGATTTCGCTCTATACCACTCACAGGCCACACACTCGTAGTTAGAAGGTGACGCGTTTGTGGGATGTCCCAGGACATTGTCACAAATGCCAAACTCAAGACAGTTGTCGATGACTAGTTGGTTACTCGTTTCCCATTTAACAACTAAAGCCTTGCACAAAGTAAATCACCTCACACACTGGACATCTACAATGGATTCACCAAAGTCTTCTGAGAATGAGTAAATGTCCAAACTGAAAATGAAAGCAAAGTCAGATTTTTCAAGAGTCAGTTGAGATTTCGACCAAGACCAGAGATTTCTGTTGGCCTGGCAATCGAGCACAGATTTCTTCCTCAGGGGTTTGCATACTTCTCGAAATTACATGTTCAAAACATCCTGCATTGGCCGGGAATCGAACCCGGGCCTCCCGCGTGGCAGGCGAGAATTCTACCACTGAACAACCAATGCCTTGGAATACTGAGATAATGCTGGAAATCGTATCATAAAGCTTTATCTCCAAGCATATTTTTCGCATAGTGGGCTCAGCTACATTGTTCACCCTAAAAAAAAAGCAGTCCTTTCTCCCCGTCGGGGAATTGAACCCCGGTCTCCCGCGTGACAGGCGGGGATACTCACCACTATACTAACGAGGAGCTGGTGTGGAGGACGTTTGAAAAAACGTGGAGCATTGGTACTAACTATACGTTGGCAGTGTTGGGCTTTAACACTTCTAACCAAAACATCTGTATAGACTGAATAGTTGGAGCTAGAAACTACTGTGACCCCTCTATGGAAAGCTGGGACTCTCACGAACACGTACATGTAATCGATTTCGCTCTATACCACTCACAGGCCACACACTCGTAGTTAGAAGGTGACGCGTTTGTGGGATGTCCCAGGACATTGTCACAAATGCCAAACTCAAGACAGTTGTCGATGACTAGTTGGTTACTCGTTTCCCATTTAACAACTAAAGCCTTGCACAAAGTAAATCACCTCACACACTGGACATCTACAATGGATTCACCAAAGTCTTCTGAGAATGAGTAAATGTCCAAACTGAAAATGAAAGCAAAGTCAGATTTTTCAAGAGTCAGTTGAGATTTCGACCAAGACCAGAGATTTCTGTTGGCCTGGCAATCGAGCACAGATTTCTTCCTCAGGGGTTTGCATACTTCTCGAAATTACATGTTCAAAACATCCTGCATTGGCCGGGAATCGAACCCGGGCCTCCCGCGTGGCAGGCGAGAATTCTACCACTGAACAACCAATGCCTTGGAATACTGAGATAATGCTGGAAATCATATCATAAAGCTTTATCTCCAAGCATATTTTTCGCATAGTGGGCTCAGCTACATTGTTCACCCTAAAAAAAAAGCAGTCCTTTCTCCCCGTCGGGGAATTGAACCCCGGTCTCCCGCGTGACAGGCGGGGATACTCACCACTATACTAACGAGGAGCTGGTGTGGAGGACGTTTGAAAAAACGTGGAGCATTGGTACTAACTATACGTTGGCAGTGTTGGGCTTTAACACTTCTAACCAAAACATCTGTATAGACTGAATAGTTGGAGCTAGAAACTACTGTGACCCCTCTATGGAAAGCTGGGACTCTCACGAACACGTACATGTAATCGATTTCGCTCTATACCACTCACAGGCCACACACTCGTAGTTAGAAGGTGACGCGTTTGTGGGATGTCCCAGGACATTGTCACAAATGCCAAACTCAAGACAGTTGTCGATGACTAGTTGGTTACTCGTTTCCCATTTAACAACTAAAGCCTTGCACAAAGTAAATCACCTCACACACTGGACATCTACAATGGATTCACCAAAGTCTTCTGAGAATGAGTAAATGTCCAAACTGAAAATGAAAGCAAAGTCAGATTTTTCAAGAGTCAGTTGAGATTTCGACCAAGACCAGAGATTTCTGTTGGCCTGGCAATCGAGCACAGATTTCTTCCTCAGGGGTTTGCATACTTCTCGAAATTACATGTTCAAAACATCCTGCATTGGCCGGGAATCGAACCCGGGCCTCCCGCGTGGCAGGCGAGAATTCTACCACTGAACAACCAATGCCTTGGAATACTGAGATAATGCTGGAAATCATATCATAAAGCTTTATCTCCAAGCATATTTTTCGCATAGTGGGCTCAGCTACATTGTTCACCCTAAAAAAAAAGCAGTCCTTTCTCCCCGTCGGGGAATTGAACCCCGGTCTCCCGCGTGACAGGCGGGGATACTCACCACTATACTAACGAGGAGCTGGTGTGGAGGACGTTTGAAAAAACGTGGAGCATTGGTACTAACTATACGTTGGCAGTGTTGGGCTTTAACACTTCTAACCAAAACATCTGTATAGACTGAATAGTTGGAGCTAGAAACTACTGTGACCCCTCTATGGAAAGCTGGGACTCTCACGTACATGTAATCGATTTCGCTCTATACCACTCACAGGCCACACACTCGTAGTTAGAAGGTGACGCGTTTGTGGGATGTCCCAGGACATTGTCAAAAATGCCAAACTCAAGACAGTTGTCGATGACTAGTTGGTTACTCGTTTCCCATTTAACAACTAAAGCCTTGCACAAAGTAAATCACCTCACACACTGGACATCTACAATGGATTCACCAAAGTCTTCTGAGAATGAGTAAATGTCCAAACTGAAAATGAAAGCAAAGTCAGATTTTTCAAGAGTCAGTTGAGATTTCGACCAAGACCAGAGATTTCTGTTGGCCTGGCAATCGAGCACAGATTTCTTCCTCAGGGGTTTGCATACTTCTCGAAATTACATGTTCAAAACATCCTGCATTGGCCGGGAATCGAACCCGGGCCTCCCGCGTGGCAGGCGAGAATTCTACCACTGAACAACCAATGCCTTGGAATACTGAGATAATGCTGGAAATCATATCATAAAGCTTTATCTCCAAGCATATTTTTCGCATAGTGGGCTCAGCTACATTGTTCACCCTAAAAAAAAAGCAGTCCTTTCTCCCCGTCGGGGAATTGAACCCCGGTCTCCCGCGTGACAGGCGGGGATACTCACCACTATACTAACGAGGAGCTGGTGTGGAGGACGTTTGAAAAAACGTGGAGCATTGGTACTAACTATACGTTGGCAGTGTTGGGCTTTAACACTTCTAACCAAAACATCTGTATAGACTGAATAGTTGGAGCTAGAAACTACTGTGACCCCTCTATGGAAAGCTGGGACTCTCACGAACACGTACATGTAATCGATTTCGCTCTATACCACTCACAGGCCACACACTCGTAGTTAGAAGGTGACGCGTTTGTGGGATGTCCCAGGACATTGTCACAAATGCCAAACTCAAGACAGTTGTCGATGACTAGTTGGTTACTCGTTTCCCATTTAACAACTAAAGCCTTGCACAAAGTAAATCACCTCACACACTGGACATCTACAATGGATTCACCAAAGTCTTCTGAGAATGAGTAAATGTCCAAACTGAAAATGAAAGCAAAGTCAGATTTTTCAAGAGTCAGTTGAGATTTCGACCAAGACCAGAGATTTCTGTTGGCCTGGCAATCGAGCACAGATTTCTTCCTCAGGGGTTTGCATACTTCTCGAAATTACATGTTCAAAACATCCTGCATTGGCCGGGAATCGAACCCGGGCCTCCCGCGTGGCAGGCGAGAATTCTACCACTGAACAACCAATGCCTTGGAATACTGAGATAATGCTGGAAATCATATCATAAAGCTTTATCTCCAAGCATATTTTTCGCATAGTGGGCTCAGCTACATTGTTCACCCTAAAAAAAAAGCAGTCCTTTCTCCCCGTCGGGGAATTGAACCCCGGTCTCCCGCGTGACAGGCGGGGATACTCACCACTATACTAACGAGGAGCTGGTGTGGAGGACGTTTGAAAAAACGTGGAGCATTGGTACTAACTATACGTTGGCAGTGTTGGGCTTTAACACTTCTAACCAAAACATCTGTATAGACTGAATAGTTGGAGCTAGAAACTACTGTGACCCCTCTATGGAAAGCTGGGACTCTCACGAACACGTACATGTAATCGATTTCGCTCTATACCACTCACAGGCCACACACTCGTAGTTAGAAGGTGACGCGTTTGTGGGATGTCCCAGGACATTGTCACAAATGCCAAACTCAAGACAGTTGTCGATGACTAGTTGGTTACTCGTTTCCCATTTAACAACTAAAGCCTTGCACAAAGTAAATCACCTCACACACTGGACATCTACAATGGATTCACCAAAGTCTTCTGAGAATGAGTAAATGTCCAAACTGAAAATGAAAGCAAAGTCAGATTTTTCAAGAGTCAGTTGAGATTTCGACCAAGACCAGAGATTTCTGTTGGCCTGGCAATCGAGCACAGATTTCTTCCTCAGGGGTTTGCATACTTTTCGAAATGACATGTTCAAAACATCCTGCATTGGCCGGGAATCGAACCCGGGCCTCCCGCGTGGCAGGCGAGAATTCTACCACTGAACAACCAATGCCTTGGAATACTGAGATAATGCTGGAAATCATATCATAAAGCTTTATCTCCAAGCATATTTTTCGCATAGTGGGCTCAGCTACATTGTTCACCCTAAAAAAAAAGCAGTCCTTTCTCCCCGTCGGGGAATTGAACCCCGGTCTCCCGCGTGACAGGCGGGGATACTCACCACTATACTAACGAGGAGCTGGTGTGGAGGACGTTTGAAAAAACGTGGAGCATTGGTACTAACTATACGTTGGCAGTGTTGGGCTTTAACACTTCTAACCAAAACATCTGTATAGACTGAATAGTTGGAGCTAGAAACTACTGTGACCCCTCTATGGAAAGCTGGGACTCTCACGAACACGTACATGTAATCGATTTCGCTCTATACCACTCACAGGCCACACACTCGTAGTTAGAAGGTGACGCGTTTGTGGGATGTCCCAGGACATTGTCACAAATGCCAAACTCAAGACAGTTGTCGATGACTAGTTGGTTACTCGTTTCCCATTTAACAACTAAAGCCTTGCACAAAGTAAATCACCTCACACACTGGACATCTACAATGGATTCACCAAAGTCTTCTGAGAATGAGTAAATGTCCAAACTGAAAATGAAAGCAAAGTCAGATTTTTCAAGAGTCAGTTGAGATTTCGACCAAGACCAGAGATTTCTGTTGGCCTGGCAATCGAGCACAGATTTCTTCCTCAGGGGTTTGCATACTTCTCGAAATTACATGTTCAAAACATCCTGCATTGGCCGGGAATCGAACCCGGGCCTCCCGCGTGGCAGGCGAGAATTCTACCACTGAACAACCAATGCCTTGGAATACTGAGATAATGCTGGAAATCATATCATAAAGCTTTATCTCCAAGCATATTTTTCGCATAGTGGGCTCAGCTACATTGTTCACCCTAAAAAAAAAGCAGTCCTTTCTCCCCGTCGGGGAATTGAACCCCGGTCTCCCGCGTGACAGGCGGGGATACTCACCACTATACTAACGAGGAGCTGGTGTGGAGGACGTTTGAAAAAACGTGGAGCATTGGTACTAACTATACGTTGGCAGTGTTGGGCTTTAACACTTCTAACCAAAACATCTGTATAGACTGAATAGTTGGAGCTAGAAACTACTGTGACCCCTCTATGGAAAGCTGGGACTCTCACGAACACGTACATGTAATCGATTTCGCTCTATACCACTCACAGGCCACACACTCGTAGTTAGAAGGTGACGCGTTTGTGGGATGTCCCAGGACATTGTCACAAATGCCAAACTCAAGACAGTTGTCGATGACTAGTTGGTTACTCGTTTCCCATTTAACAACTAAAGCCTTGCACAAAGTAAATCACCTCACACACTGGACATCTACAATGGATTCACCAAAGTCTTCTGAGAATGAGTAAATGTCCAAACTGAAAATGAAAGCAAAGTCAGATTTTTCAAGAGTCAGTTGAGATTTCGACCAAGACCAGAGATTTCTGTTGGCCTGGCAATCGAGCACAGATTTCTTCCTCAGGGGTTTGCATACTTCTCGAAATTACATGTTCAAAACATCCTGCATTGGCCGGGAATCGAACCCGGGCCTCCCGCGTGGCAGGCGAGAATTCTACCACTGAACAACCAATGCCTTGGAATACTGAGATAATGCTGGAAATCATATCATAAAGCTTTATCTCCAAGCATATTTTTCGCATAGTGGGCTCAGCTACATTGTTCACCCTAAAAAAAAAGCAGTCCTTTCTCCCCGTCGGGGAATTGAACCCCGGTCTCCCGCGTGACAGGCGGGGATACTCACCACTATACTAACGAGGAGCTGGTGTGGAGGACGTTTGAAAAAACGTGGAGCATTGGTACTAACTATACGTTGGCAGTGTTGGGCTTTAACACTTCTAACCAAAACATCTGTATAGACTGAATAGTTGGAGCTAGAAACTACTGTGACCCCTCTATGGAAAGCTGGGACTCTCACGAACACGTACATGTAATCGATTTCGCTCTATACCACTCACAGGCCACACACTCGTAGTTAGAAGGTGACGCGTTTGTGGGATGTCCCAGGACATTGTCACAAATGCCAAACTCAAGACAGTTGTCGATGACTAGTTGGTTACTCGTTTCCCATTTAACAACTAAAGCCTTGCACAAAGTAAATCACCTCACACACTGGACATCTACAATGGATTCACCAAAGTCTTCTGAGAATGAGTAAATGTCCAAACTGAAAATGAAAGCAAAGTCAGATTTTTCAAGAGTCAGTTGAGATTTCGACCAAGACCAGAGATTTCTGTTGGCCTGGCAATCGAGCACAGATTTCTTCCTCAGGGGTTTGCATACTTCTCGAAATTACATGTTCAAAACATCCTGCATTGGCCGGGAATCGAACCCGGGCCTCCCGCGTGGCAGGCGAGAATTCTACCACTGAACAACCAATGCCTTGGAATACTGAGATAATGCTGGAAATCATATCATAAAGCTTTATCTCCAAGCATATTTTTCGCATAGTGGGCTCAGCTACATTGTTCACCCTAAAAAAAAAGCAGTCCTTTCTCCCCGTCGGGGAATTGAACCCCGGTCTCCCGCGTGACAGGCGGGGATACTCACCACTATACTAACGAGGAGCTGGTGTGGAGGACGTTTGAAAAAACGTGGAGCATTGGTACTAACTATACGTTGGCAGTGTTGGGCTTTAACACTTCTAACCAAAACATCTGTATAGACTGAATAGTTGGAGCTAGAAACTACTGTGACCCCTCTATGGAAAGCTGGGACTCTCACGAACACGTACATGTAATCGATTTCGCTCTATACCACTCACAGGCCACACACTCGTAGTTAGAAGGTGACGCGTTTGTGGGATGTCCCAGGACATTGTCACAAATGCCAAACTCAAGACAGTTGTCGATGACTAGTTGGTTACTCGTTTCCCATTTAACAACTAAAGCCTTGCACAAAGTAAATCACCTCACACACTGGACATCTACAATGGATTCACCAAAGTCTTCTGAGAATGAGTAAATGTCCAAACTGAAAATGAAAGCAAAGTCAGATTTTTCAAGAGTCAGTTGAGATTTCGACCAAGACCAGAGATTTCTGTTGGCCTGGCAATCGAGCACAGATTTCTTCCTCAGGGGTTTGCATACTTCTCGAAATTACATGTTCAAAACATCCTGCATTGGCCGGGAATCGAACCCGGGCCTCCCGCGTGGCAGGCGAGAATTCTACCACTGAACAACCAATGCCTTGGAATACTGAGATAATGCTGGAAATCATATCATAAAGCTTTATCTCCAAGCATATTTTTCGCATAGTGGGCTCAGCTACATTGTTCACCCTAAAAAAAAAGCAGTCCTTTCTCCCCGTCGGGGAATTGAACCCCGGTCTCCCGCGTGACAGGCGGGGATACTCACCACTATACTAACGAGGAGCTGGTGTGGAGGACGTTTGAAAAAACGTGGAGCATTGGTACTAACTATACGTTGGCAGTGTTGGGCTTTAACACTTCTAACCAAAACATCTGTATAGACTGAATAGTTGGAGCTAGAAACTACTGTGACCCCTCTATGGAAAGCTGGGACTCTCACGAACACGTACATGTAATCGATTTCGCTCTATACCACTCACAGGCCACACACTCGTAGTTAGAAGGTGACGCGTTTGTGGGATGTCCCAGGACATTGTCACAAATGCCAAACTCAAGACAGTTGTCGATGACTAGTTGGTTACTCGTTTCCCATTTAACAACTAAAGCCTTGCACAAAGTAAATCACCTCACACACTGGACATCTACAATGGATTCACCAAAGTCTTCTGAGAATGAGTAAATGTCCAAACTGAAAATGAAAGCAAAGTCAGATTTTTCAAGAGTCAGTTGAGATTTCGACCAAGACCAGAGATTTCTGTTGGCCTGGCAATCGAGCACAGATTTCTTCCTCAGGGGTTTGCATACTTCTCGAAATTACATGTTCAAAACATCCTGCATTGGCCGGGAATCGAACCCGGGCCTCCCGCGTGGCAGGCGAGAATTCTACCACTGAACAACCAATGCCTTGGAATACTGAGATAATGCTGGAAATCATATCATAAAGCTTTATCTCCAAGCATATTTTTCGCATAGTGGGCTCAGCTACATTGTTCACCCTAAAAAAAAAGCAGTCCTTTCTCCCCGTCGGGGAATTGAACCCCGGTCTCCCGCGTGACAGGCGGGGATACTCACCACTATACTAACGAGGAGCTGGTGTGGAGGACGTTTGAAAAAACGTGGAGCATTGGTACTAACTATACGTTGGCAGTGTTGGGCTTTAACACTTCTAACCAAAACATCTGTATAGACTGAATAGTTGGAGCTAGAAACTACTGTGACCCCTCTATGGAAAGCTGGGACTCTCACGAACACGTACATGTAATCGATTTCGCTCTATACCACTCACAGGCCACACACTCGTAGTTAGAAGGTGACGCGTTTGTGGGATGTCCCAGGACATTGTCACAAATGCCAAACTCAAGACAGTTGTCGATGACTAGTTGGTTACTCGTTTCCCATTTAACAACTAAAGCCTTGCACAAAGTAAATCACCTCACACACTGGACATCTACAATGGATTCACCAAAGTCTTCTGAGAATGAGTAAAAGTCCAAACTGAAAATGAAAGCAAAGTCAGATTTTTCAAGAGTCAGTTGAGATTTCGACCAAGACCAGAGATTTCTGTTGGCCTGGCAATCGAGCACAGATTTCTTCCTCAGGGGTTTGCATACTTCTCGAAATTACATGTTCAAAACATCCTGCATTGGCCGGGAATCGAACCCGGGCCTCCCGCGTGGCAGGCGAGAATTCTACCACTGAACAACCAATGCCTTGGAATACTGAGATAATGCTGGAAATCGTATCATAAAGCTTTATCTCCAAGCATATTTTTCGCATAGTGGGCTCAGCTACATTGTTCACCCTAAAAAAAAAGCAGTCCTTTCTCCCCGTCGGGGAATTGAACCCCGGTCTCCCGCGTGACAGGCGGGGATACTCACCACTATACTAACGAGGAGCTGGTGTGGAGGACGTTTGAAAAAACGTGGAGCATTGGTACTAACTATACGTTGGCAGTGTTGGGCTTTAACACTTCTAACCAAAACATCTGTATAGACTGAATAGTTGGAGCTAGAAACTACTGTGACCCCTCTATGGAAAGCTGGGACTCTCACGAACACGTACATGTAATCGATTTCGCTCTATACCACTCACAGGCCACACACTCGTAGTTAGAAGGTGACGCGTTTGTGGGATGTCCCAGGACATTGTCACAAATGCCAAACTCAAGACAGTTGTCGATGACTAGTTGGTTACTCGTTTCCCATTTAACAACTAAAGCCTTGCACAAAGTAAATCACCTCACACACTGGACATCTACAATGGATTCACCAAAGTCTTCTGAGAATGAGTAAATGTCCAAACTGAAAATGAAAGCAAAGTCAGATTTTTCAAGAGTCAGTTGAGATTTCGACCAAGACCAGAGATTTCTGTTGGCCTGGCAATCGAGCACAGATTTCTTCCTCAGGGGTTTGCATACTTCTCGAAATTACATGTTCAAAACATCCTGCATTGGCCGGGAATCGAACCCGGGCCTCCCGCGTGGCAGGCGAGAATTCTACCACTGAACAACCAATGCCTTGGAATACTGAGATAATGCTGGAAATCGTATCATAAAGCTTTATCTCCAAGCATATTTTTCGCATAGTGGGCTCAGCTACATTGTTCACCCTAAAAAAAAAGCAGTCCTTTCTCCCCGTCGGGGAATTGAACCCCGGTCTCCCGCGTGACAGGCGGGGATACTCACCACTATACTAACGAGGAGCTGGTGTGGAGGACGTTTGAAAAAACGTGGAGCATTGGTACTAACTATACGTTGGCAGTGTTGGGCTTTAACACTTCTAACCAAAACATCTGTATAGACTGAATAGTTGGAGCTAGAAACTACTGTGACCCCTCTATGGAAAGCTGGGACTCTCACGAACACGTACATGTAATCGATTTCGCTCTATACCACTCACAGGCCACACACTCGTAGTTAGAAGGTGACGCGTTTGTGGGATGTCCCAGGACATTGTCACAAATGCCAAACTCAAGACAGTTGTCGATGACTAGTTGGTTACTCGTTTCCCATTTAACAACTAAAGCCTTGCACAAAGTAAATCACCTCACACACTGGACATCTACAATGGATTCACCAAAGTCTTCTGAGAATGAGTAAATGTCCAAACTGAAAATGAAAGCAAAGTCAGATTTTTCAAGAGTCAGTTGAGATTTCGACCAAGACCAGAGATTTCTGTTGGCCTGGCAATCGAGCACAGATTTCTTCCTCAGGGGTTTGCATACTTCTCGAAATTACATGTTCAAAACATCCTGCATTGGCCGGGAATCGAACCCGGGCCTCCCGCGTGGCAGGCGAGAATTCTACCACTGAACAACCAATGCCTTGGAATACTGAGATAATGCTGGAAATCGTATCATAAAGCTTTATCTCCAAGCATATTTTTCGCATAGTGGGCTCAGCTACATTGTTCACCCTAAAAAAAAAGCAGTCCTTTCTCCCCGTCGGGGAATTGAACCCCGGTCTCCCGCGTGACAGGCGGGGATACTCACCACTATACTAACGAGGAGCTGGTGTGGAGGACGTTTGAAAAAACGTGGAGCATTGGTACTAACTATACGTTGGCAGTGTTGGGCTTTAACACTTCTAACCAAAACATCTGTATAGACTGAATAGTTGGAGCTAGAAACTACTGTGACCCCTCTATGGAAAGCTGGGACTCTCACGAACACGTACATGTAATCGATTTCGCTCTATACCACTCACAGGCCACACACTCGTAGTTAGAAGGTGACGCGTTTGTGGGATGTCCCAGGACATTGTCACAAATGCCAAACTCAAGACAGTTGTCGATGACTAGTTGGTTACTCGTTTCCCATTTAACAACTAAAGCCTTGCACAAAGTAAATCACCTCACACACTGGACATCTACAATGGATTCACCAAAGTCTTCTGAGAATGAGTAAAAGTCCAAACTGAAAATGAAAGCAAAGTCAGATTTTTCAAGAGTCAGTTGAGATTTCGACCAAGACCAGAGATTTCTGTTGGCCTGGCAATCGAGCACAGATTTCTTCCTCAGGGGTTTGCATACTTCTCGAAATTACATGTTCAAAACATCCTGCATTGGCCGGGAATCGAACCCGGGCCTCCCGCGTGGCAGGCGAGAATTCTACCACTGAACAACCAATGCCTTGGAATACTGAGATAATGCTGGAAATCGTATCATAAAGCTTTATCTCCAAGCATATTTTTCGCATAGTGGGCTCAGCTACATTGTTCACCCTAAAAAAAAAGCAGTCCTTTCTCCCCGTCGGGGAATTGAACCCCGGTCTCCCGCGTGACAGGCGGGGATACTCACCACTATACTAACGAGGAGCTGGTGTGGAGGACGTTTGAAAAAACGTGGAGCATTGGTACTAACTATACGTTGGCAGTGTTGGGCTTTAACACTTCTAACCAAAACATCTGTATAGACTGAATAGTTGGAGCTAGAAACTACTGTGACCCCTCTATGGAAAGCTGGGACTCTCACGAACACGTACATGTAATCGATTTCGCTCTATACCACTCACAGGCCACACACTCGTAGTTAGAAGGTGACGCGTTTGTGGGATGTCCCAGGACATTGTCACAAATGCCAAACTCAAGACAGTTGTCGATGACTAGTTGGTTACTCGTTTCCCATTTAACAACTAAAGCCTTGCACAAAGTAAATCACCTCACACACTGGACATCTACAATGGATTCACCAAAGTCTTCTGAGAATGAGTAAAAGTCCAAACTGAAAATGAAAGCAAAGTCAGATTTTTCAAGAGTCAGTTGAGATTTCGACCAAGACCAGAGATTTCTGTTGGCCTGGCAATCGAGCACAGATTTCTTCCTCAGGGGTTTGCATACTTCTCGAAATTACATGTTCAAAACATCCTGCATTGGCCGGGAATCGAACCCGGGCCTCCCGCAGTGGCAGGCGAGAATTCTACCACTGAACAACCAATGCCTTGGAATACTGAGATAATGCTGGAAATCGTATCATAAAGCTTTATCTCCAAGCATATTTTTCGCATAGTGGGCTCAGCTACATTGTTCACCCTAAAAAAAAAGCAGTCCTTTCTCCCCGTCGGGGAATTGAACCCCGGTCTCCCGCGTGACAGGCGGGGATACTCACCACTATACTAACGAGGAGCTGGTGTGGAGGACGTTTGAAAAAACGTGGAGCATTGGTACTAACTATACGTTGGCAGTGTTGGGCTTTAACACTTCTAACCAAAACATCTGTATAGACTGAATAGTTGGAGCTAGAAACTACTGTGACCCCTCTATGGAAAGCTGGGACTCTCACGAACACGTACATGTAATCGATTTCGCTCTATACCACTCACAGGCCACACACTCGTAGTTAGAAGGTGACGCGTTTGTGGGATGTCCCAGGACATTGTCACAAATGCCAAACTCAAGACAGTTGTCGATGACTAGTTGGTTACTCGTTTCCCATTTAACAACTAAAGCCTTGCACAAAGTAAATCACCTCACACACTGGACATCTACAATGGATTCACCAAAGTCTTCTGAGAATGAGTAAAAGTCCAAACTGAAAATGAAAGCAAAGTCAGATTTTTCAAGAGTCAGTTGAGATTTCGACCAAGACCAGAGATTTCTGTTGGCCTGGCAATCGAGCACAGATTTCTTCCTCAGGGGTTTGCATACTTCTCGAAATTACATGTTCAAAACATCCTGCATTGGCCGGGAATCGAACCCGGGCCTCCCGCGTGGCAGGCGAGAATTCTACCACTGAACAACCAATGCCTTGGAATACTGAGATAATGCTGGAAATCGTATCATAAAGCTTTATCTCCAAGCATATTTTTCGCATAGTGGGCTCAGCTACATTGTTCACCCTAAAAAAAAAGCAGTCCTTTCTCCCCGTCGGGGAATTGAACCCCGGTCTCCCGCGTGACAGGCGGGGATACTCACCACTATACTAACGAGGAGCTGGTGTGGAGGACGTTTGAAAAAACGTGGAGCATTGGTACTAACTATACGTTGGCAGTGTTGGGCTTTAACACTTCTAACCAAAACATCTGTATAGACTGAATAGTTGGAGCTAGAAACTACTGTGACCCCTCTATGGAAAGCTGGGACTCTCACGAACACGTACATGTAATCGATTTCGCTCTATACCACTCACAGGCCACACACTCGTAGTTAGAAGGTGACGCGTTTGTGGGATGTCCCAGGACATTGTCACAAATGCCAAACTCAAGACAGTTGTCGATGACTAGTTGGTTACTCGTTTCCCATTTAACAACTAAAGCCTTGCACAAAGTAAATCACCTCACACACTGGACATCTACAATGGATTCACCAAAGTCTTCTGAGAATGAGTAAAAGTCCAAACTGAAAATGAAAGCAAAGTCAGATTTTTCAAGAGTCAGTTGAGATTTCGACCAAGACCAGAGATTTCTGTTGGCCTGGCAATCGAGCACAGATTTCTTCCTCAGGGGTTTGCATACTTCTCGAAATTACATGTTCAAAACATCCTGCATTGGCCGGGAATCGAACCCGGGCCTCCCGCAGTGGCAGGCGAGAATTCTACCACTGAACAACCAATGCCTTGGAATACTGAGATAATGCTGGAAATCGTATCATAAAGCTTTATCTCCAAGCATATTTTTCGCATAGTGGGCTCAGCTACATTGTTCACCCTAAAAAAAAAGCAGTCCTTTCTCCCCGTCGGGGAATTGAACCCCGGTCTCCCGCGTGACAGGCGGGGATACTCACCACTATACTAACGAGGAGCTGGTGTGGAGGACGTTTGAAAAAACGTGGAGCATTGGTACTAACTATACGTTGGCAGTGTTGGGCTTTAACACTTCTAACCAAAACATCTGTATAGACTGAATAGTTGGAGCTAGAAACTACTGTGACCCCTCTATGGAAAGCTGGGACTCTCACGAACACGTACATGTAATCGATTTCGCTCTATACCACTCACAGGCCACACACTCGTAGTTAGAAGGTGACGCGTTTGTGGGATGTCCCAGGACATTGTCACAAATGCCAAACTCAAGACAGTTGTCGATGACTAGTTGGTTACTCGTTTCCCATTTAACAACTAAAGCCTTGCACAAAGTAAATCACCTCACACACTGGACATCTACAATGGATTCACCAAAGTCTTCTGAGAATGAGTAAAAGTCCAAACTGAAAATGAAAGCAAAGTCAGATTTTTCAAGAGTCAGTTGAGATTTCGACCAAGACCAGAGATTTCTGTTGGCCTGGCAATCGAGCACAGATTTCTTCCTCAGGGGTTTGCATACTTCTCGAAATTACATGTTCAAAACATCCTGCATTGGCCGGGAATCGAACCCGGGCCTCCCGCAGTGGCAGGCGAGAATTCTACCACTGAACAACCAATGCCTTGGAATACTGAGATAATGCTGGAAATCGTATCATAAAGCTTTATCTCCAAGCATATTTTTCGCATAGTGGGCTCAGCTACATTGTTCACCCTAAAAAAAAAGCAGTCCTTTCTCCCCGTCGGGGAATTGAACCCCGGTCTCCCGCGTGACAGGCGGGGATACTCACCACTATACTAACGAGGAGCTGGTGTGGAGGACGTTTGAAAAAACGTGGAGCATTGGTACTAACTATACGTTGGCAGTGTTGGGCTTTAACACTTCTAACCAAAACATCTGTATAGACTGAATAGTTGGAGCTAGAAACTACTGTGACCCCTCTATGGAAAGCTGGGACTCTCACGAACACGTACATGTAATCGATTTCGCTCTATACCACTCACAGGCCACACACTCGTAGTTAGAAGGTGACGCGTTTGTGGGATGTCCCAGGACATTGTCACAAATGCCAAACTCAAGACAGTTGTCGATGACTAGTTGGTTACTCGTTTCCCATTTAACAACTAAAGCCTTGCACAAAGTAAATCACCTCACACACTGGACATCTACAATGGATTCACCAAAGTCTTCTGAGAATGAGTAAAAGTCCAAACTGAAAATGAAAGCAAAGTCAGATTTTTCAAGAGTCAGTTGAGATTTCGACCAAGACCAGAGATTTCTGTTGGCCTGGCAATCGAGCACAGATTTCTTCCTCAGGGGTTTGCATACTTCTCGAAATTACATGTTCAAAACATCCTGCATTGGCCGGGAATCGAACCCGGGCCTCCCGCAGGGCAGGCGAGAATTCTACCACTGAACAACCAATGCCTTGGAATACTGAGATAATGCTGGAAATCGTATCATAAAGCTTTATCTCCAAGCATATTTTTCGCATAGTGGGCTCAGCTACATTGTTCACCCTAAAAAAAAAGCAGTCCTTTCTCCCCGTCGGGGAATTGAACCCCGGTCTCCCGCGTGACAGGCGGGGATACTCACCACTATACTAACGAGGAGCTGGTGTGGAGGACGTTTGAAAAAACGTGGAGCATTGGTACTAACTATACGTTGGCAGTGTTGGGCTTTAACACTTCTAACCAAAACATCTGTATAGACTGAATAGTTGGAGCTAGAAACTACTGTGACCCCTCTATGGAAAGCTGGGACTCTCACGAACACGTACATGTAATCGATTTCGCTCTATACCACTCACAGGCCACACACTCGTAGTTAGAAGGTGACGCGTTTGTGGGATGTCCCAGGACATTGTCACAAATGCCAAACTCAAGACAGTTGTCGATGACTAGTTGGTTACTCGTTTCCCATTTAACAACTAAAGCCTTGCACAAAGTAAATCACCTCACACACTGGACATCTACAATGGATTCACCAAAGTCTTCTGAGAATGAGTAAAAGTCCAAACTGAAAATGAAAGCAAAGTCAGATTTTTCAAGAGTCAGTTGAGATTTCGACCAAGACCAGAGATTTCTGTTGGCCTGGCAATCGAGCACAGATTTCTTCCTCAGGGGTTTGCATACTTCTCGAAATTACATGTTCAAAACATCCTGCATTGGCCGGGAATCGAACCCGGGCCTCCCGCGTGGCAGGCGAGAATTCTACCACTGAACAACCAATGCCTTGGAATACTGAGATAATGCTGGAAATCGTATCATAAAGCTTTATCTCCAAGCATATTTTTCGCATAGTGGGCTCAGCTACATTGTTCACCCTAAAAAAAAAGCAGTCCTTTCTCCCCGTCGGGGAATTGAACCCCGGTCTCCCGCGTGACAGGCGGGGATACTCACCACTATACTAACGAGGAGCTGGTGTGGAGGACGTTTGAAAAAACGTGGAGCATTGGTACTAACTATACGTTGGCAGTGTTGGGCTTTAACACTTCTAACCAAAACATCTGTATAGACTGAATAGTTGGAGCTAGAAACTACTGTGACCCCTCTATGGAAAGCTGGGACTCTCACGAACACGTACATGTAATCGATTTCGCTCTATACCACTCACAGGCCACACACTCGTAGTTAGAAGGTGACGCGTTTGTGGGATGTCCCAGGACATTGTCACAAATGCCAAACTCAAGACAGTTGTCGATGACTAGTTGGTTACTCGTTTCCCATTTAACAACTAAAGCCTTGCACAAAGTAAATCACCTCACACACTGGACATCTACAATGGATTCACCAAAGTCTTCTGAGAATGAGTAAAAGTCCAAACTGAAAATGAAAGCAAAGTCAGATTTTTCAAGAGTCAGTTGAGATTTCGACCAAGACCAGAGATTTCTGTTGGCCTGGCAATCGAGCACAGATTTCTTCCTCAGGGGTTTGCATACTTCTCGAAATTACATGTTCAAAACATCCTGCATTGGCCGGGAATCGAACCCGGGCCTCCCGCAGTGGCAGGCGAGAATTCTACCACTGAACAACCAATGCCTTGGAATACTGAGATAATGCTGGAAATCGTATCATAAAGCTTTATCTCCAAGCATATTTTTCGCATAGTGGGCTCAGCTACATTGTTCACCCTAAAAAAAAAGCAGTCCTTTCTCCCCGTCGGGGAATTGAACCCCGGTCTCCCGCGTGACAGGCGGGGATACTCACCACTATACTAACGAGGAGCTGGTGTGGAGGACGTTTGAAAAAACGTGGAGCATTGGTACTAACTATACGTTGGCAGTGTTGGGCTTTAACACTTCTAACCAAAACATCTGTATAGACTGAATAGTTGGAGCTAGAAACTACTGTGACCCCTCTATGGAAAGCTGGGACTCTCACGAACACGTACATGTAATCGATTTCGCTCTATACCACTCACAGGCCACACACTCGTAGTTAGAAGGTGACGCGTTTGTGGGATGTCCCAGGACATTGTCACAAATGCCAAACTCAAGACAGTTGTCGATGACTAGTTGGTTACTCGTTTCCCATTTAACAACTAAAGCCTTGCACAAAGTAAATCACCTCACACACTGGACATCTACAATGGATTCACCAAAGTCTTCTGAGAATGAGTAAAAGTCCAAACTGAAAATGAAAGCAAAGTCAGATTTTTCAAGAGTCAGTTGAGATTTCGACCAAGACCAGAGATTTCTGTTGGCCTGGCAATCGAGCACAGATTTCTTCCTCAGGGGTTTGCATACTTCTCGAAATTACATGTTCAAAACATCCTGCATTGGCCGGGAATCGAACCCGGGCCTCCCGCAGGGCAGGCGAGAATTCTACCACTGAACAACCAATGCCTTGGAATACTGAGATAATGCTGGAAATCGTATCATAAAGCTTTATCTCCAAGCATATTTTTCGCATAGTGGGCTCAGCTACATTGTTCACCCTAAAAAAAAAGCAGTCCTTTCTCCCCGTCGGGGAATTGAACCCCGGTCTCCCGCGTGACAGGCGGGGATACTCACCACTATACTAACGAGGAGCTGGTGTGGAGGACGTTTGAAAAAACGTGGAGCATTGGTACTAACTATACGTTGGCAGTGTTGGGCTTTAACACTTCTAACCAAAACATCTGTATAGACTGAATAGTTGGAGCTAGAAACTACTGTGACCCCTCTATGGAAAGCTGGGACTCTCACGAACACGTACATGTAATCGATTTCGCTCTATACCACTCACAGGCCACACACTCGTAGTTAGAAGGTGACGCGTTTGTGGGATGTCCCAGGACATTGTCACAAATGCCAAACTCAAGACAGTTGTCGATGACTAGTTGGTTACTCGTTTCCCATTTAACAACTAAAGCCTTGCACAAAGTAAATCACCTCACACACTGGACATCTACAATGGATTCACCAAAGTCTTCTGAGAATGAGTAAAAGTCCAAACTGAAAATGAAAGCAAAGTCAGATTTTTCAAGAGTCAGTTGAGATTTCGACCAAGACCAGAGATTTCTGTTGGCCTGGCAATCGAGCACAGATTTCTTCCTCAGGGGTTTGCATACTTCTCGAAATTACATGTTCAAAACATCCTGCATTGGCCGGGAATCGAAGCCGGGCCTCCCGCAGGGCAGGCGAGAATTCTACCACTGAACAACCAATGCCTTGGAATACTGAGATAATGCTGGAAATCGTATCATAAAGCTTTATCTCCAAGCATATTTTTCGCATAGTGGGCTCAGCTACATTGTTCACCCTAAAAAAAAGCAGTCCTTTCTCCCCGTCGGGGAATTGAACCCCGGTCTCCCGCGTGACAGGCGGGGATACTCACCACTATACTAACGAGGAGCTGGTGTGGAGGACGTTTGAAAAAACGTGGAGCATTGGTACTAACTATACGTTGGCAGTGTTGGGCTTTAACACTTCTAACCAAAACATCTGTATAGACTGAATAGTTGGAGCTAGAAACTACTGTGACCCCTCTATGGAAAGCTGGGACTCTCACGAACACGTACATGTAATCGATTTCGCTCTATACCACTCACAGGCCACACACTCGTAGTTAGAAGGTGACGCGTTTGTGGGATGTCCCAGGACATTGTCACAAATGCCAAACTCAAGACAGTTGTCGATGACTAGTTGGTTACTCGTTTCCCATTTAACAACTAAAGCCTTGCACAAAGTAAATCACCTCACACACTGGACATCTACAATGGATTCACCAAAGTCTTCTGAGAATGAGTAAAAGTCCAAACTGAAAATGAAAGCAAAGTCAGATTTTTCAAGAGTCAGTTGAGATTTCGACCAAGACCAGAGATTTCTGTTGGCCTGGCAATCGAGCACAGATTTCTTCCTCAGGGGTTTGCATACTTCTCGAAATTACATGTTCAAAACATCCTGCATTGGCCGGGAATCGAAGCCGGGCCTCCCGCAGGGCAGGCGAGAATTCTACCACTGAACAACCAATGCCTTGGAATACTGAGATAATGCTGGAAATCGTATCATAAAGCTTTATCTCCAAGCATATTTTTCGCATAGTGGGCTCAGCTACATTGTTCACCCTAAAAAAAAAAAGCAGTCATTTCTCCCCGTCGGGGAATTGAACCCCGGTCTCCCGCGTGACAGGCGGGGATACTCACCACTATACTAACGAGGAGCTGGTGTGGAGGACGTTTGAAAAAACGTGGAGCATTGGTACTAACTATACGTTGGCAGTGTTGGGCTTTAACACTTCTAACCAAAACATCTGTATAGACTGAATAGTTGGAGCTAGAAACTACTGTGACCCCTCTATGGAAAGCTGGGACTCTCACGAACACGTACATGTAATCGATTTCGCTCTATACCACTCACAGGCCACACACTCGTAGTTAGAAGGTGACGCGTTTGTGGGATGTCCCAGGACATTGTCACAAATGCCAAACTCAAGACAGTTGTCGATGACTAGTTGGTTACTCGTTTCCCATTTAACAACTAAAGCCTTGCACAAAGTAAATCACCTCACACACTGGACATCTACAATGGATTCACCAAAGTCTTCTGAGAATGAGTAAAAGTCCAAACTGAAAATGAAAGCAAAGTCAGATTTTTCAAGAGTCAGTTGAGATTTCGACCAAGACCAGAGATTTCTGTTGGCCTGGCAATCGAGCACAGATTTCTTCCTCAGGGGTTTGCATACTTCTCGAAATTACATGTTCAAAACATCCTGCATTGGCCGGGAATCGAAGCCGGGCCTCCCGCAGGGCAGGCGAGAATTCTACCACTGAACAACCAATGCCTTGGAATACTGAGATAATGCTGGAAATCGTATCATAAAGCTTTATCTCCAAGCATATTTTTCGCATAGTGGGCTCAGCTACATTGTTCACCCTAAAAAAAAGCAGTCCTTTCTCCCCGTCGGGGAATTGAACCCCGGTCTCCCGCGTGACAGGCGGGGATACTCACCACTATACTAACGAGGAGCTGGTGTGGAGGACGTTTGAAAAAACGTGGAGCATTGGTACTAACTATACGTTGGCAGTGTTGGGCTTTAACACTTCTAACCAAAACATCTGTATAGACTGAATAGTTGGAGCTAGAAACTACTGTGACCCCTCTATGGAAAGCTGGGACTCTCACGAACACGTACATGTAATCGATTTCGCTCTATACCACTCACAGGCCACACACTCGTAGTTAGAAGGTGACGCGTTTGTGGGATGTCCCAGGACATTGTCACAAATGCCAAACTCAAGACAGTTGTCGATGACTAGTTGGTTACTCGTTTCCCATTTAACAACTAAAGCCTTGCACAAAGTAAATCACCTCACACACTGGACATCTACAATGGATTCACCAAAGTCTTCTGAGAATGAGTAAAAGTCCAAACTGAAAATGAAAGCAAAGTCAGATTTTTCAAGAGTCAGTTGAGATTTCGACCAAGACCAGAGATTTCTGTTGGCCTGGCAATCGAGCACAGATTTCTTCCTCAGGGGTTTGCATACTTCTCGAAATTACATGTTCAAAACATCCTGCATTGGCCGGGAATCGAAGCCGGGCCTCCCGCAGGGCAGGCGAGAATTCTACCACTGAACAACCAATGCCTTGGAATACTGAGATAATGCTGGAAATCGTATCATAAAGCTTTATCTCCAAGCATATTTTTCGCATAGTGGGCTCAGCTACATTGTTCACCCTAAAAAAAAGCAGTCCTTTCTCCCCGTCGGGGAATTGAACCCCGGTCTCCCGCGTGACAGGCGGGGATACTCACCACTATACTAACGAGGAGCTGGTGTGGAGGACGTTTGAAAAAACGTGGAGCATTGGTACTAACTATACGTTGGCAGTGTTGGGCTTTAACACTTCTAACCAAAACATCTGTATAGACTGAATAGTTGGAGCTAGAAACTACTGTGACCCCTCTATGGAAAGCTGGGACTCTCACGAACACGTACATGTAATCGATTTCGCTCTATACCACTCACAGGCCACACACTCGTAGTTAGAAGGTGACGCGTTTGTGGGATGTCCCAGGACATTGTCACAAATGCCAAACTCAAGACAGTTGTCGATGACTAGTTGGTTACTCGTTTCCCATTTAACAACTAAAGCCTTGCACAAAGTAAATCACCTCACACACTGGACATCTACAATGGATTCACCAAAGTCTTCTGAGAATGAGTAAAAGTCCAAACTGAAAATGAAAGCAAAGTCAGATTTTTCAAGAGTCAGTTGAGATTTCGACCAAGACCAGAGATTTCTGTTGGCCTGGCAATCGAGCACAGATTTCTTCCTCAGGGGTTTGCATACTTCTCGAAATTACATGTTCAAAACATCCTGCATTGGCCGGGAATCGAAGCCGGGCCTCCCGCAGGGCAGGCGAGAATTCTACCACTGAACAACCAATGCCTTGGAATACTGAGATAATGCTGGAAATCGTATCATAAAGCTTTATCTCCAAGCATATTTTTCGCATAGTGGGCTCAGCTACATTGTTCACCCTAAAAAAAAGCAGTCCTTTCTCCCCGTCGGGGAATTGAACCCCGGTCTCCCGCGTGACAGGCGGGGATACTCACCACTATACTAACGAGGAGCTGGTGTGGAGGACGTTTGAAAAAACGTGGAGCATTGGTACTAACTATACGTTGGCAGTGTTGGGCTTTAACACTTCTAACCAAAACATCTGTATAGACTGAATAGTTGGAGCTAGAAACTACTGTGACCCCTCTATGGAAAGCTGGGACTCTCACGAACACGTACATGTAATCGATTTCGCTCTATACCACTCACAGGCCACACACTCGTAGTTAGAAGGTGACGCGTTTGTGGGATGTCCCAGGACATTGTCACAAATGCCAAACTCAAGACAGTTGTCGATGACTAGTTGGTTACTCGTTTCCCATTTAACAACTAAAGCCTTGCACAAAGTAAATCACCTCACACACTGGACATCTACAATGGATTCACCAAAGTCTTCTGAGAATGAGTAAAAGTCCAAACTGAAAATGAAAGCAAAGTCAGATTTTTCAAGAGTCAGTTGAGATTTCGACCAAGACCAGAGATTTCTGTTGGCCTGGCAATCGAGCACAGATTTCTTCCTCAGGGGTTTGCATACTTCTCGAAATTACATGTTCAAAACATCCTGCATTGGCCGGGAATCGAAGCCGGGCCTCCCGCAGGGCAGGCGAGAATTCTACCACTGAACAACCAATGCCTTGGAATACTGAGATAATGCTGGAAATCGTATCATAAAGCTTTATCTCCAAGCATATTTTTCGCATAGTGGGCTCAGCTACATTGTTCACCCTAAAAAAAAAGCAGTCCTTTCTCCCCGTCGGGGAATTGAACCCCGGTCTCCCGCGTGACAGGCGGGGATACTCACCACTATACTAACGAGGAGCTGGTGTGGAGGACGTTTGAAAAAACGTGGAGCATTGGTACTAACTATACGTTGGCAGTGTTGGGCTTTAACACTTCTAACCAAAACATCTGTATAGACTGAATAGTTGGAGCTAGAAACTACTGTGACCCCTCTATGGAAAGCTGGGACTCTCACGAACACGTACATGTAATCGATTTCGCTCTATACCACTCACAGGCCACACACTCGTAGTTAGAAGGTGACGCGTTTGTGGGATGTCCCAGGACATTGTCACAAATGCCAAACTCAAGACAGTTGTCGATGACTAGTTGGTTACTCGTTTCCCATTTAACAACTAAAGCCTTGCACAAAGTAAATCACCTCACACACTGGACATCTACAATGGATTCACCAAAGTCTTCTGAGAATGAGTAAAAGTCCAAACTGAAAATGAAAGCAAAGTCAGATTTTTCAAGAGTCAGTTGAGATTTCGACCAAGACCAGAGATTTCTGTTGGCCTGGCAATCGAGCACAGATTTCTTCCTCAGGGGTTTGCATACTTCTCGAAATTACATGTTCAAAACATCCTGCATTGGCCGGGAATCGAAGCCGGGCCTCCCGCAGGGCAGGCGAGAATTCTACCACTGAACAACCAATGCCTTGGAATACTGAGATAATGCTGGAAATCGTATCATAAAGCTTTATCTCCAAGCATATTTTTCGCATAGTGGGCTCAGCTACATTGTTCACCCTAAAAAAAAGCAGTCCTTTCTCCCCGTCGGGGAATTGAACCCCGGTCTCCCGCGTGACAGGCGGGGATACTCACCACTATACTAACGAGGAGCTGGTGTGGAGGACGTTTGAAAAAACGTGGAGCATTGGTACTAACTATACGTTGGCAGTGTTGGGCTTTAACACTTCTAACCAAAACATCTGTATAGACTGAATAGTTGGAGCTAGAAACTACTGTGACCCCTCTATGGAAAGCTGGGACTCTCACGAACACGTACATGTAATCGATTTCGCTCTATACCACTCACAGGCCACACACTCGTAGTTAGAAGGTGACGCGTTTGTGGGATGTCCCAGGACATTGTCACAAATGCCAAACTCAAGACAGTTGTCGATGACTAGTTGGTTACTCGTTTCCCATTTAACAACTAAAGCCTTGCACAAAGTAAATCACCTCACACACTGGACATCTACAATGGATTCACCAAAGTCTTCTGAGAATGAGTAAAAGTCCAAACTGAAAATGAAAGCAAAGTCAGATTTTTCAAGAGTCAGTTGAGATTTCGACCAAGACCAGAGATTTCTGTTGGCCTGGCAATCGAGCACAGATTTCTTCCTCAGGGGTTTGCATACTTCTCGAAATTACATGTTCAAAACATCCTGCATTGGCCGGGAATCGAAGCCGGGCCTCCCGCAGGGCAGGCGAGAATTCTACCACTGAACAACCAATGCCTTGGAATACTGAGATAATGCTGGAAATCGTATCATAAAGCTTTATCTCCAAGCATATTTTTCGCATAGTGGGCTCAGCTACATTGTTCACCCTAAAAAAAAGCAGTCCTTTCTCCCCGTCGGGGAATTGAACCCCGGTCTCCCGCGTGACAGGCGGGGATACTCACCACTATACTAACGAGGAGCTGGTGTGGAGGACGTTTGAAAAAACGTGGAGCATTGGTACTAACTATACGTTGGCAGTGTTGGGCTTTAACACTTCTAACCAAAACATCTGTATAGACTGAATAGTTGGAGCTAGAAACTACTGTGACCCCTCTATGGAAAGCTGGGACTCTCACGAACACGTACATGTAATCGATTTCGCTCTATACCACTCACAGGCCACACACTCGTAGTTAGAAGGTGACGCGTTTGTGGGATGTCCCAGGACATTGTCACAAATGCCAAACTCAAGACAGTTGTCGATGACTAGTTGGTTACTCGTTTCCCATTTAACAACTAAAGCCTTGCACAAAGTAAATCACCTCACACACTGGACATCTACAATGGATTCACCAAAGTCTTCTGAGAATGAGTAAAAGTCCAAACTGAAAATGAAAGCAAAGTCAGATTTTTCAAGAGTCAGTTGAGATTTCGACCAAGACCAGAGATTTCTGTTGGCCTGGCAATCGAGCACAGATTTCTTCCTCAGGGGTTTGCATACTTCTCGAAATTACATGTTCAAAACATCCTGCATTGGCCGGGAATCGAAGCCGGGCCTCCCGCAGGGCAGGCGAGAATTCTACCACTGAACAACCAATGCCTTGGAATACTGAGATAATGCTGGAAATCGTATCATAAAGCTTTATCTCCAAGCATATTTTTCGCATAGTGGGCTCAGCTACATTGTTCACCCTAAAAAAAAGCAGTCCTTTCTCCCCGTCGGGGAATTGAACCCCGGTCTCCCGCGTGACAGGCGGGGATACTCACCACTATACTAACGAGGAGCTGGTGTGGAGGACGTTTGAAAAAACGTGGAGCATTGGTACTAACTATACGTTGGCAGTGTTGGGCTTTAACACTTCTAACCAAAACATCTGTATAGACTGAATAGTTGGAGCTAGAAACTACTGTGACCCCTCTATGGAAAGCTGGGACTCTCACGAACACGTACATGTAATCGATTTCGCTCTATACCACTCACAGGCCACACACTCGTAGTTAGAAGGTGACGCGTTTGTGGGATGTCCCAGGACATTGTCACAAATGCCAAACTCAAGACAGTTGTCGATGACTAGTTGGTTACTCGTTTCCCATTTAACAACTAAAGCCTTGCACAAAGTAAATCACCTCACACACTGGACATCTACAATGGATTCACCAAAGTCTTCTGAGAATGAGTAAAAGTCCAAACTGAAAATGAAAGCAAAGTCAGATTTTTCAAGAGTCAGTTGAGATTTCGACCAAGACCAGAGATTTCTGTTGGCCTGGCAATCGAGCACAGATTTCTTCCTCAGGGGTTTGCATACTTCTCGAAATTACATGTTCAAAACATCCTGCATTGGCCGGGAATCGAAGCCGGGCCTCCCGCAGGGCAGGCGAGAATTCTACCACTGAACAACCAATGCCTTGGAATACTGAGATAATGCTGGAAATCGTATCATAAAGCTTTATCTCCAAGCATATTTTTCGCATAGTGGGCTCAGCTACATTGTTCACCCTAAAAAAAAGCAGTCCTTTCTCCCCGTCGGGGAATTGAACCCCGGTCTCCCGCGTGACAGGCGGGGATACTCACCACTATACTAACGAGGAGCTGGTGTGGAGGACGTTTGAAAAAACGTGGAGCATTGGTACTAACTATACGTTGGCAGTGTTGGGCTTTAACACTTCTAACCAAAACATCTGTATAGACTGAATAGTTGGAGCTAGAAACTACTGTGACCCCTCTATGGAAAGCTGGGACTCTCACGAACACGTACATGTAATCGATTTCGCTCTATACCACTCACAGGCCACACACTCGTAGTTAGAAGGTGACGCGTTTGTGGGATGTCCCAGGACATTGTCACAAATGCCAAACTCAAGACAGTTGTCGATGACTAGTTGGTTACTCGTTTCCCATTTAACAACTAAAGCCTTGCACAAAGTAAATCACCTCACACACTGGACATCTACAATGGATTCACCAAAGTCTTCTGAGAATGAGTAAAAGTCCAAACTGAAAATGAAAGCAAAGTCAGATTTTTCAAGAGTCAGTTGAGATTTCGACCAAGAAGAGATTTCTGTTGGCCTGGCAATCGAGCACAGATTTCTTCCTCAGGGGTTTGCATACTTCTCGAAATTACATGTTCAAAACATCCTGCATTGGCCGGGAATCGAAGCCGGGCCTCCCGCAGGGCAGGCGAGAATTCTACCACTGAACAACCAATGCCTTGGAATACTGAGATAATGCTGGAAATCGTATCATAAAGCTTTATCTCCAAGCATATTTTTCGCATAGTGGGCTCAGCTACATTGTTCACCCTAAAAAAAAGCAGTCCTTTCTCCCCGTCGGGGAATTGAACCCCGGTCTCCCGCGTGACAGGCGGGGATACTCACCACTATACTAACGAGGAGCTGGTGTGGAGGACGTTTGAAAAAACGTGGAGCATTGGTACTAACTATACGTTGGCAGTGTTGGGCTTTAACACTTCTAACCAAAACATCTGTATAGACTGAATAGTTGGAGCTAGAAACTACTGTGACCCCTCTATGGAAAGCTGGGACTCTCACGAACACGTACATGTAATCGATTTCGCTCTATACCACTCACAGGCCACACACTCGTAGTTAGAAGGTGACGCGTTTGTGGGATGTCCCAGGACATTGTCACAAATGCCAAACTCAAGACAGTTGTCGATGACTAGTTGGTTACTCGTTTCCCATTTAACAACTAAAGCCTTGCACAAAGTAAATCACCTCACACACTGGACATCTACAATGGATTCACCAAAGTCTTCTGAGAATGAGTAAAAGTCCAAACTGAAAATGAAAGCAAAGTCAGATTTTTCAAGAGTCAGTTGAGATTTCGACCAAGACCAGAGATTTCTGTTGGCCTGGCAATCGAGCACAGATTTCTTCCTCAGGGGTTTGCATACTTCTCGAAATTACATGTTCAAAACATCCTGCATTGGCCGGGAATCGAAGCCGGGCCTCCCGCAGGGCAGGCGAGAATTCTACCACTGAACAACCAATGCCTTGGAATACTGAGATAATGCTGGAAATCGTATCATAAAGCTTTATCTCCAAGCATATTTTTCGCATAGTGGGCTCAGCTACATTGTTCACCCTAAAAAAAAGCAGTCCTTTCTCCCCGTCGGGGAATTGAACCCCGGTCTCCCGCGTGACAGGCGGGGATACTCACCACTATACTAACGAGGAGCTGGTGTGGAGGACGTTTGAAAAAACGTGGAGCATTGGTACTAACTATACGTTGGCAGTGTTGGGCTTTAACACTTCTAACCAAAACATCTGTATAGACTGAATAGTTGGAGCTAGAAACTACTGTGACCCCTCTATGGAAAGCTGGGACTCTCACGAACACGTACATGTAATCGATTTCGCTCTATACCACTCACAGGCCACACACTCGTAGTTAGAAGGTGACGCGTTTGTGGGATGTCCCAGGACATTGTCACAAATGCCAAACTCAAGACAGTTGTCGATGACTAGTTGGTTACTCGTTTCCCATTTAACAACTAAAGCCTTGCACAAAGTAAATCACCTCACACACTGGACATCTACAATGGATTCACCAAAGTCTTCTGAGAATGAGTAAAAGTCCAAACTGAAAATGAAAGCAAAGTCAGATTTTTCAAGAGTCAGTTGAGATTTCGACCAAGACCAGAGATTTCTGTTGGCCTGGCAATCGAGCACAGATTTCTTCCTCAGGGGTTTGCATACTTCTCGAAATTACATGTTCAAAACATCCTGCATTGGCCGGGAATCGAAGCCGGGCCTCCCGCAGGGCAGGCGAGAATTCTACCACTGAACAACCAATGCCTTGGAATACTGAGATAATGCTGGAAATCGTATCATAAAGCTTTATCTCCAAGCATATTTTTCGCATAGTGGGCTCAGCTACATTGTTCACCCTAAAAAAAAGCAGTCCTTTCTCCCCGTCGGGGAATTGAACCCCGGTCTCCCGCGTGACAGGCGGGGATACTCACCACTATACTAACGAGGAGCTGGTGTGGAGGACGTTTGAAAAAACGTGGAGCATTGGTACTAACTATACGTTGGCAGTGTTGGGCTTTAACACTTCTAACCAAAACATCTGTATAGACTGAATAGTTGGAGCTAGAAACTACTGTGACCCCTCTATGGAAAGCTGGGACTCTCACGAACACGTACATGTAATCGATTTCGCTCTATACCACTCACAGGCCACACACTCGTAGTTAGAAGGTGACGCGTTTGTGGGATGTCCCAGGACATTGTCACAAATGCCAAACTCAAGACAGTTGTCGATGACTAGTTGGTTACTCGTTTCCCATTTAACAACTAAAGCCTTGCACAAAGTAAATCACCTCACACACTGGACATCTACAATGGATTCACCAAAGTCTTCTGAGAATGAGTAAAAGTCCAAACTGAAAATGAAAGCAAAGTCAGATTTTTCAAGAGTCAGTTGAGATTTCGACCAAGACCAGAGATTTCTGTTGGCCTGGCAATCGAGCACAGATTTCTTCCTCAGGGGTTTGCATACTTCTCGAAATTACATGTTCAAAACATCCTGCATTGGCCGGGAATCGAAGCCGGGCCTCCCGCAGGGCAGGCGAGAATTCTACCACTGAACAACCAATGCCTTGGAATACTGAGATAATGCTGGAAATCGTATCATAAAGCTTTATCTCCAAGCATATTTTTCGCATAGTGGGCTCAGCTACATTGTTCACCCTAAAAAAAAGCAGTCCTTTCTCCCCGTCGGGGAATTGAACCCCGGTCTCCCGCGTGACAGGCGGGGATACTCACCACTATACTAACGAGGAGCTGGTGTGGAGGACGTTTGAAAAAACGTGGAGCATTGGTACTAACTATACGTTGGCAGTGTTGGGCTTTAACACTTCTAACCAAAACATCTGTATAGACTGAATAGTTGGAGCTAGAAACTACTGTGACCCCTCTATGGAAAGCTGGGACTCTCACGAACACGTACATGTAATCGATTTCGCTCTATACCACTCACAGGCCACACACTCGTAGTTAGAAGGTGACGCGTTTGTGGGATGTCCCAGGACATTGTCACAAATGCCAAACTCAAGACAGTTGTCGATGACTAGTTGGTTACTCGTTTCCCATTTAACAACTAAAGCCTTGCACAAAGTAAATCACCTCACACACTGGACATCTACAATGGATTCACCAAAGTCTTCTGAGAATGAGTAAAAGTCCAAACTGAAAATGAAAGCAAAGTCAGATTTTTCAAGAGTCAGTTGAGATTTCGACCAAGACCAGAGATTTCTGTTGGCCTGGCAATCGAGCACAGATTTCTTCCTCAGGGGTTTGCATACTTCTCGAAATTACATGTTCAAAACATCCTGCATTGGCCGGGAATCGAAGCCGGGCCTCCCGCAGGGCAGGCGAGAATTCTACCACTGAACAACCAATGCCTTGGAATACTGAGATAATGCTGGAAATCGTATCATAAAGCTTTATCTCCAAGCATATTTTTCGCATAGTGGGCTCAGCTACATTGTTCACCCTAAAAAAAAGCAGTCCTTTCTCCCCGTCGGGGAATTGAACCCCGGTCTCCCGCGTGACAGGCGGGGATACTCACCACTATACTAACGAGGAGCTGGTGTGGAGGACGTTTGAAAAAACGTGGAGCATTGGTACTAACTATACGTTGGCAGTGTTGGGCTTTAACACTTCTAACCAAAACATCTGTATAGACTGAATAGTTGGAGCTAGAAACTACTGTGACCCCTCTATGGAAAGCTGGGACTCTCACGAACACGTACATGTAATCGATTTCGCTCTATACCACTCACAGGCCACACACTCGTAGTTAGAAGGTGACGCGTTTGTGGGATGTCCCAGGACATTGTCACAAATGCCAAACTCAAGACAGTTGTCGATGACTAGTTGGTTACTCGTTTCCCATTTAACAACTAAAGCCTTGCACAAAGTAAATCACCTCACACACTGGACATCTACAATGGATTCACCAAAGTCTTCTGAGAATGAGTAAAAGTCCAAACTGAAAATGAAAGCAAAGTCAGATTTTTCAAGAGTCAGTTGAGATTTCGACCAAGACCAGAGATTTCTGTTGGCCTGGCAATCGAGCACAGATTTCTTCCTCAGGGGTTTGCATACTTCTCGAAATTACATGTTCAAAACATCCTGCATTGGCCGGGAATCGAAGCCGGGCCTCCCGCAGGGCAGGCGAGAATTCTACCACTGAACAACCAATGCCTTGGAATACTGAGATAATGCTGGAAATCGTATCATAAAGCTTTATCTCCAAGCATATTTTTCGCATAGTGGGCTCAGCTACATTGTTCACCCTAAAAAAAAGCAGTCCTTTCTCCCCGTCGGGGAATTGAACCCCGGTCTCCCGCGTGACAGGCGGGGATACTCACCACTATACTAACGAGGAGCTGGTGTGGAGGACGTTTGAAAAAACGTGGAGCATTGGTACTAACTATACGTTGGCAGTGTTGGGCTTTAACACTTCTAACCAAAACATCTGTATAGACTGAATAGTTGGAGCTAGAAACTACTGTGACCCCTCTATGGAAAGCTGGGACTCTCACGAACACGTACATGTAATCGATTTCGCTCTATACCACTCACAGGCCACACACTCGTAGTTAGAAGGTGACGCGTTTGTGGGATGTCCCAGGACATTGTCACAAATGCCAAACTCAAGACAGTTGTCGATGACTAGTTGGTTACTCGTTTCCCATTTAACAACTAAAGCCTTGCACAAAGTAAATCACCTCACACACTGGACATCTACAATGGATTCACCAAAGTCTTCTGAGAATGAGTAAAAGTCCAAACTGAAAATGAAAGCAAAGTCAGATTTTTCAAGAGTCAGTTGAGATTTCGACCAAGACCAGAGATTTCTGTTGGCCTGGCAATCGAGCACAGATTTCTTCCTCAGGGGTTTGCATACTTCTCGAAATTACATGTTCAAAACATCCTGCATTGGCCGGGAATCGAAGCCGGGCCTCCCGCAGGGCAGGCGAGAATTCTACCACTGAACAACCAATGCCTTGGAATACTGAGATAATGCTGGAAATCGTATCATAAAGCTTTATCTCCAAGCATATTTTTCGCATAGTGGGCTCAGCTACATTGTTCACCCTAAAAAAAAGCAGTCCTTTCTCCCCGTCGGGGAATTGAACCCCGGTCTCCCGCGTGACAGGCGGGGATACTCACCACTATACTAACGAGGAGCTGGTGTGGAGGACGTTTGAAAAAACGTGGAGCATTGGTACTAACTATACGTTGGCAGTGTTGGGCTTTAACACTTCTAACCAAAACATCTGTATAGACTGAATAGTTGGAGCTAGAAACTACTGTGACCCCTCTATGGAAAGCTGGGACTCTCACGAACACGTACATGTAATCGATTTCGCTCTATACCACTCACAGGCCACACACTCGTAGTTAGAAGGTGACGCGTTTGTGGGATGTCCCAGGACATTGTCACAAATGCCAAACTCAAGACAGTTGTCGATGACTAGTTGGTTACTCGTTTCCCATTTAACAACTAAAGCCTTGCACAAAGTAAATCACCTCACACACTGGACATCTACAATGGATTCACCAAAGTCTTCTGAGAATGAGTAAAAGTCCAAACTGAAAATGAAAGCAAAGTCAGATTTTTCAAGAGTCAGTTGAGATTTCGACCAAGACCAGAGATTTCTGTTGGCCTGGCAATCGAGCACAGATTTCTTCCTCAGGGGTTTGCATACTTCTCGAAATTACATGTTCAAAACATCCTGCATTGGCCGGGAATCGAAGCCGGGCCTCCCGCAGGGCAGGCGAGAATTCTACCACTGAACAACCAATGCCTTGGAATACTGAGATAATGCTGGAAATCGTATCATAAAGCTTTATCTCCAAGCATATTTTTCGCATAGTGGGCTCAGCTACATTGTTCACCCTAAAAAAAAGCAGTCCTTTCTCCCCGTCGGGGAATTGAACCCCGGTCTCCCGCGTGACAGGCGGGGATACTCACCACTATACTAACGAGGAGCTGGTGTGGAGGACGTTTGAAAAAACGTGGAGCATTGGTACTAACTATACGTTGGCAGTGTTGGGCTTTAACACTTCTAACCAAAACATCTGTATAGACTGAATAGTTGGAGCTAGAAACTACTGTGACCCCTCTATGGAAAGCTGGGACTCTCACGAACACGTACATGTAATCGATTTCGCTCTATACCACTCACAGGCCACACACTCGTAGTTAGAAGGTGACGCGTTTGTGGGATGTCCCAGGACATTGTCACAAATGCCAAACTCAAGACAGTTGTCGATGACTAGTTGGTTACTCGTTTCCCATTTAACAACTAAAGCCTTGCACAAAGTAAATCACCTCACACACTGGACATCTACAATGGATTCACCAAAGTCTTCTGAGAATGAGTAAAAGTCCAAACTGAAAATGAAAGCAAAGTCAGATTTTTCAAGAGTCAGTTGAGATTTCGACCAAGACCAGAGATTTCTGTTGGCCTGGCAATCGAGCACAGATTTCTTCCTCAGGGGTTTGCATACTTCTCGAAATTACATGTTCAAAACATCCTGCATTGGCCGGGAATCGAAGCCGGGCCTCCCGCAGGGCAGGCGAGAATTCTACCACTGAACAACCAATGCCTTGGAATACTGAGATAATGCTGGAAATCGTATCATAAAGCTTTATCTCCAAGCATATTTTTCGCATAGTGGGCTCAGCTACATTGTTCACCCTAAAAAAAAGCAGTCCTTTCTCCCCGTCGGGGAATTGAACCCCGGTCTCCCGCGTGACAGGCGGGGATACTCACCACTATACTAACGAGGAGCTGGTGTGGAGGACGTTTGAAAAAACGTGGAGCATTGGTACTAACTATACGTTGGCAGTGTTGGGCTTTAACACTTCTAACCAAAACATCTGTATAGACTGAATAGTTGGAGCTAGAAACTACTGTGACCCCTCTATGGAAAGCTGGGACTCTCACGAACACGTACATGTAATCGATTTCGCTCTATACCACTCACAGGCCACACACTCGTAGTTAGAAGGTGACGCGTTTGTGGGATGTCCCAGGACATTGTCACAAATGCCAAACTCAAGACAGTTGTCGATGACTAGTTGGTTACTCGTTTCCCATTTAACAACTAAAGCCTTGCACAAAGTAAATCACCTCACACACTGGACATCTACAATGGATTCACCAAAGTCTTCTGAGAATGAGTAAAAGTCCAAACTGAAAATGAAAGCAAAGTCAGATTTTTCAAGAGTCAGTTGAGATTTCGACCAAGACCAGAGATTTCTGTTGGCCTGGCAATCGAGCACAGATTTCTTCCTCAGGGGTTTGCATACTTCTCGAAATTACATGTTCAAAACATCCTGCATTGGCCGGGAATCGAAGCCGGGCCTCCCGCAGGGCAGGCGAGAATTCTACCACTGAACAACCAATGCCTTGGAATACTGAGATAATGCTGGAAATCGTATCATAAAGCTTTATCTCCAAGCATATTTTTCGCATAGTGGGCTCAGCTACATTGTTCACCCTAAAAAAAAGCAGTCCTTTCTCCCCGTCGGGGAATTGAACCCCGGTCTCCCGCGTGACAGGCGGGGATACTCACCACTATACTAACGAGGAGCTGGTGTGGAGGACGTTTGAAAAAACGTGGAGCATTGGTACTAACTATACGTTGGCAGTGTTGGGCTTTAACACTTCTAACCAAAACATCTGTATAGACTGAATAGTTGGAGCTAGAAACTACTGTGACCCCTCTATGGAAAGCTGGGACTCTCACGAACACGTACATGTAATCGATTTCGCTCTATACCACTCACAGGCCACACACTCGTAGTTAGAAGGTGACGCGTTTGTGGGATGTCCCAGGACATTGTCACAAATGCCAAACTCAAGACAGTTGTCGATGACTAGTTGGTTACTCGTTTCCCATTTAACAACTAAAGCCTTGCACAAAGTAAATCACCTCACACACTGGACATCTACAATGGATTCACCAAAGTCTTCTGAGAATGAGTAAAAGTCCAAACTGAAAATGAAAGCAAAGTCAGATTTTTCAAGAGTCAGTTGAGATTTCGACCAAGACCAGAGATTTCTGTTGGCCTGGCAATCGAGCACAGATTTCTTCCTCAGGGGTTTGCATACTTCTCGAAATTACATGTTCAAAACATCCTGCATTGGCCGGGAATCGAAGCCGGGCCTCCCGCAGGGCAGGCGAGAATTCTACCACTGAACAACCAATGCCTTGGAATACTGAGATAATGCTGGAAATCGTATCATAAAGCTTTATCTCCAAGCATATTTTTCGCATAGTGGGCTCAGCTACATTGTTCACCCTAAAAAAAAGCAGTCCTTTCTCCCCGTCGGGGAATTGAACCCCGGTCTCCCGCGTGACAGGCGGGGATACTCACCACTATACTAACGAGGAGCTGGTGTGGAGGACGTTTGAAAAAACGTGGAGCATTGGTACTAACTATACGTTGGCAGTGTTGGGCTTTAACACTTCTAACCAAAACATCTGTATAGACTGAATAGTTGGAGCTAGAAACTACTGTGACCCCTCTATGGAAAGCTGGGACTCTCACGAACACGTACATGTAATCGATTTCGCTCTATACCACTCACAGGCCACACACTCGTAGTTAGAAGGTGACGCGTTTGTGGGATGTCCCAGGACATTGTCACAAATGCCAAACTCAAGACAGTTGTCGATGACTAGTTGGTTACTCGTTTCCCATTTAACAACTAAAGCCTTGCACAAAGTAAATCACCTCACACACTGGACATCTACAATGGATTCACCAAAGTCTTCTGAGAATGAGTAAAAGTCCAAACTGAAAATGAAAGCAAAGTCAGATTTTTCAAGAGTCAGTTGAGATTTCGACCAAGACCAGAGATTTCTGTTGGCCTGGCAATCGAGCACAGATTTCTTCCTCAGGGGTTTGCATACTTCTCGAAATTACATGTTCAAAACATCCTGCATTGGCCGGGAATCGAAGCCGGGCCTCCCGCAGGGCAGGCGAGAATTCTACACTGAACAACCAATGCCTTGGAATACTGAGATAATGCTGGAAATCGTATCATAAAGCTTTATCTCCAAGCATATTTTTCGCATAGTGGGCTCAGCTACATTGTTCACCCTAAAAAAAAGCAGTCCTTTCTCCCCGTCGGGGAATTGAACCCCGGTCTCCCGCGTGACAGGCGGGGATACTCACCACTATACTAACGAGGAGCTGGTGTGGAGGACGTTTGAAAAAACGTGGAGCATTGGTACTAACTATACGTTGGCAGTGTTGGGCTTTAACACTTCTAACCAAAACATCTGTATAGACTGAATAGTTGGAGCTAGAAACTACTGTGACCCCTCTATGGAAAGCTGGGACTCTCACGAACACGTACATGTAATCGATTTCGCTCTATACCACTCACAGGCCACACACTCGTAGTTAGAAGGTGACGCGTTTGTGGGATGTCCCAGGACATTGTCACAAATGCCAAACTCAAGACAGTTGTCGATGACTAGTTGGTTACTCGTTTCCCATTTAACAACTAAAGCCTTGCACAAAGTAAATCACCTCACACACTGGACATCTACAATGGATTCACCAAAGTCTTCTGAGAATGAGTAAAAGTCCAAACTGAAAATGAAAGCAAAGTCAGATTTTTCAAGAGTCAGTTGAGATTTCGACCAAGACCAGAGATTTCTGTTGGCCTGGCAATCGAGCACAGATTTCTTCCTCAGGGGTTTGCATACTTCTCGAAATTACATGTTCAAAACATCCTGCATTGGCCGGGAATCGAAGCCGGGCCTCCCGCAGGGCAGGCGAGAATTCTACCACTGAACAACCAATGCCTTGGAATACTGAGATAATGCTGGAAATCGTATCATAAAGCTTTATCTCCAAGCATATTTTTCGCATAGTGGGCTCAGCTACATTGTTCACCCTAAAAAAAAGCAGTCCTTTCTCCCCGTCGGGGAATTGAACCCCGGTCTCCCGCGTGACAGGCGGGGATACTCACCACTATACTAACGAGGAGCTGGTGTGGAGGACGTTTGAAAAAACGTGGAGCATTGGTACTAACTATACGTTGGCAGTGTTGGGCTTTAACACTTCTAACCAAAACATCTGTATAGACTGAATAGTTGGAGCTAGAAACTACTGTGACCCCTCTATGGAAAGCTGGGACTCTCACGAACACGTACATGTAATCGATTTCGCTCTATACCACTCACAGGCCACACACTCGTAGTTAGAAGGTGACGCGTTTGTGGGATGTCCCAGGACATTGTCACAAATGCCAAACTCAAGACAGTTGTCGATGACTAGTTGGTTACTCGTTTCCCATTTAACAACTAAAGCCTTGCACAAAGTAAATCACCTCACACACTGGACATCTACAATGGATTCACCAAAGTCTTCTGAGAATGAGTAAAAGTCCAAACTGAAAATGAAAGCAAAGTCAGATTTTTCAAGAGTCAGTTGAGATTTCGACCAAGACCAGAGATTTCTGTTGGCCTGGCAATCGAGCACAGATTTCTTCCTCAGGGGTTTGCATACTTCTCGAAATTACATGTTCAAAACATCCTGCATTGGCCGGGAATCGAAGCCGGGCCTCCCGCAGGGCAGGCGAGAATTCTACCACTGAACAACCAATGCCTTGGAATACTGAGATAATGCTGGAAATCGTATCATAAAGCTTTATCTCCAAGCATATTTTTCGCATAGTGGGCTCAGCTACATTGTTCACCCTAAAAAAAAGCAGTCCTTTCTCCCCGTCGGGGAATTGAACCCCGGTCTCCCGCGTGACAGGCGGGGATACTCACCACTATACTAACGAGGAGCTGGTGTGGAGGACGTTTGAAAAAACGTGGAGCATTGGTACTAACTATACGTTGGCAGTGTTGGGCTTTAACACTTCTAACCAAAACATCTGTATAGACTGAATAGTTGGAGCTAGAAACTACTGTGACCCCTCTATGGAAAGCTGGGACTCTCACGAACACGTACATGTAATCGATTTCGCTCTATACCACTCACAGGCCACACACTCGTAGTTAGAAGGTGACGCGTTTGTGGGATGTCCCAGGACATTGTCACAAATGCCAAACTCAAGACAGTTGTCGATGACTAGTTGGTTACTCGTTTCCCATTTAACAACTAAAGCCTTGCACAAAGTAAATCACCTCACACACTGGACATCTACAATGGATTCACCAAAGTCTTCTGAGAATGAGTAAAAGTCCAAACTGAAAATGAAAGCAAAGTCAGATTTTTCAAGAGTCAGTTGAGATTTCGACCAAGACCAGAGATTTCTGTTGGCCTGGCAATCGAGCACAGATTTCTTCCTCAGGGGTTTGCATACTTCTCGAAATTACATGTTCAAAACATCCTGCATTGGCCGGGAATCGAAGCCGGGCCTCCCGCAGGGCAGGCGAGAATTCTACCACTGAACAACCAATGCCTTGGAATACTGAGATAATGCTGGAAATCGTATCATAAAGCTTTATCTCCAAGCATATTTTTCGCATAGTGGGCTCAGCTACATTGTTCACCCTAAAAAAAAGCAGTCCTTTCTCCCCGTCGGGGAATTGAACCCCGGTCTCCCGCGTGACAGGCGGGGATACTCACCACTATACTAACGAGGAGCTGGTGTGGAGGACGTTTGAAAAAACGTGGAGCATTGGTACTAACTATACGTTGGCAGTGTTGGGCTTTAACACTTCTAACCAAAACATCTGTATAGACTGAATAGTTGGAGCTAGAAACTACTGTGACCCCTCTATGGAAAGCTGGGACTCTCACGAACACGTACATGTAATCGATTTCGCTCTATACCACTCACAGGCCACACACTCGTAGTTAGAAGGTGACGCGTTTGTGGGATGTCCCAGGACATTGTCACAAATGCCAAACTCAAGACAGTTGTCGATGACTAGTTGGTTACTCGTTTCCCATTTAACAACTAAAGCCTTGCACAAAGTAAATCACCTCACACACTGGACATCTACAATGGATTCACCAAAGTCTTCTGAGAATGAGTAAAAGTCCAAACTGAAAATGAAAGCAAAGTCAGATTTTTCAAGAGTCAGTTGAGATTTCGACCAAGACCAGAGATTTCTGTTGGCCTGGCAATCGAGCACAGATTTCTTCCTCAGGGGTTTGCATACTTCTCGAAATTACATGTTCAAAACATCCTGCATTGGCCGGGAATCGAAGCCGGGCCTCCCGCAGGGCAGGCGAGAATTCTACCACTGAACAACCAATGCCTTGGAATACTGAGATAATGCTGGAAATCGTATCATAAAGCTTTATCTCCAAGCATATTTTTCGCATAGTGGGCTCAGCTACATTGTTCACCCTAAAAAAAAGCAGTCCTTTCTCCCCGTCGGGGAATTGAACCCCGGTCTCCCGCGTGACAGGCGGGGATACTCACCACTATACTAACGAGGAGCTGGTGTGGAGGACGTTTGAAAAAACGTGGAGCATTGGTACTAACTATACGTTGGCAGTGTTGGGCTTTAACACTTCTAACCAAAACATCTGTATAGACTGAATAGTTGGAGCTAGAAACTACTGTGACCCCTCTATGGAAAGCTGGGACTCTCACGAACACGTACATGTAATCGATTTCGCTCTATACCACTCACAGGCCACACACTCGTAGTTAGAAGGTGACGCGTTTGTGGGATGTCCCAGGACATTGTCACAAATGCCAAACTCAAGACAGTTGTCGATGACTAGTTGGTTACTCGTTTCCCATTTAACAACTAAAGCCTTGCACAAAGTAAATCACCTCACACACTGGACATCTACAATGGATTCACCAAAGTCTTCTGAGAATGAGTAAAAGTCCAAACTGAAAATGAAAGCAAAGTCAGATTTTTCAAGAGTCAGTTGAGATTTCGACCAAGACCAGAGATTTCTGTTGGCCTGGCAATCGAGCACAGATTTCTTCCTCAGGGGTTTGCATACTTCTCGAAATTACATGTTCAAAACATCCTGCATTGGCCGGGAATCGAACCCGGGCCTCCCGCAGGGCAGGCGAGAATTCTACCACTGAACAACCAATGCCTTGGAATACTGAGATAATGCTGGAAATCGTATCATAAAGCTTTATCTCCAAGCATATTTTTCGCATAGTGGGCTCAGCTACATTGTTCACCCTAAAAAAAAGCAGTCCTTTCTCCCCGTCGGGGAATTGAACCCCGGTCTCCCGCGTGACAGGCGGGGATACTCACCACTATACTAACGAGGAGCTGGTGTGGAGGACGTTTGAAAAAACGTGGAGCATTGGTACTAACTATACGTTGGCAGTGTTGGGCTTTAACACTTCTAACCAAAACATCTGTATAGACTGAATAGTTGGAGCTAGAAACTACTGTGACCCCTCTATGGAAAGCTGGGACTCTCACGAACACGTACATGTAATCGATTTCGCTCTATACCACTCACAGGCCACACACTCGTAGTTAGAAGGTGACGCGTTTGTGGGATGTCCCAGGACATTGTCACAAATGCCAAACTCAAGACAGTTGTCGATGACTAGTTGGTTACTCGTTTCCCATTTAACAACTAAAGCCTTGCACAAAGTAAATCACCTCACACACTGGACATCTACAATGGATTCACCAAAGTCTTCTGAGAATGAGTAAAAGTCCAAACTGAAAATGAAAGCAAAGTCAGATTTTTCAAGAGTCAGTTGAGATTTCGACCAAGACCAGAGATTTCTGTTGGCCTGGCAATCGAGCACAGATTTCTTCCTCAGGGGTTTGCATACTTCTCGAAATTACATGTTCAAAACATCCTGCATTGGCCGGGAATCGAAGCCGGGCCTCCCGCAGGGCAGGCGAGAATTCTACCACTGAACAACCAATGCCTTGGAATACTGAGATAATGCTGGAAATCGTATCATAAAGCTTTATCTCCAAGCATATTTTTCGCATAGTGGGCTCAGCTACATTGTTCACCCTAAAAAAAAGCAGTCCTTTCTCCCCGTCGGGGAATTGAACCCCGGTCTCCCGCGTGACAGGCGGGGATACTCACCACTATACTAACGAGGAGCTGGTGTGGAGGACGTTTGAAAAAACGTGGAGCATTGGTACTAACTATACGTTGGCAGTGTTGGGCTTTAACACTTCTAACCAAAACATCTGTATAGACTGAATAGTTGGAGCTAGAAACTACTGTGACCCCTCTATGGAAAGCTGGGACTCTCACGAACACGTACATGTAATCGATTTCGCTCTATACCACTCACAGGCCACACACTCGTAGTTAGAAGGTGACGCGTTTGTGGGATGTCCCAGGACATTGTCACAAATGCCAAACTCAAGACAGTTGTCGATGACTAGTTGGTTACTCGTTTCCCATTTAACAACTAAAGCCTTGCACAAAGTAAATCACCTCACACACTGGACATCTACAATGGATTCACCAAAGTCTTCTGAGAATGAGTAAAAGTCCAAACTGAAAATGAAAGCAAAGTCAGATTTTTCAAGAGTCAGTTGAGATTTCGACCAAGACCAGAGATTTCTGTTGGCCTGGCAATCGAGCACAGATTTCTTCCTCAGGGGTTTGCATACTTCTCGAAATTACATGTTCAAAACATCCTGCATTGGCCGGGAATCGAAGCCGGGCCTCCCGCAGGGCAGGCGAGAATTCTACCACTGAACAACCAATGCCTTGGAATACTGAGATAATGCTGGAAATCGTATCATAAAGCTTTATCTCCAAGCATATTTTTCGCATAGTGGGCTCAGCTACATTGTTCACCCTAAAAAAAAGCAGTCCTTTCTCCCCGTCGGGGAATTGAACCCCGGTCTCCCGCGTGACAGGCGGGGATACTCACCACTATACTAACGAGGAGCTGGTGTGGAGGACGTTTGAAAAAACGTGGAGCATTGGTACTAACTATACGTTGGCAGTGTTGGGCTTTAACACTTCTAACCAAAACATCTGTATAGACTGAATAGTTGGAGCTAGAAACTACTGTGACCCCTCTATGGAAAGCTGGGACTCTCACGAACACGTACATGTAATCGATTTCGCTCTATACCACTCACAGGCCACACACTCGTAGTTAGAAGGTGACGCGTTTGTGGGATGTCCCAGGACATTGTCACAAATGCCAAACTCAAGACAGTTGTCGATGACTAGTTGGTTACTCGTTTCCCATTTAACAACTAAAGCCTTGCACAAAGTAAATCACCTCACACACTGGACATCTACAATGGATTCACCAAAGTCTTCTGAGAATGAGTAAAAGTCCAAACTGAAAATGAAAGCAAAGTCAGATTTTTCAAGAGTCAGTTGAGATTTCGACCAAGACCAGAGATTTCTGTTGGCCTGGCAATCGAGCACAGATTTCTTCCTCAGGGGTTTGCATACTTCTCGAAATTACATGTTCAAAACATCCTGCATTGGCCGGGAATCGAAGCCGGGCCTCCCGCAGGGCAGGCGAGAATTCTACCACTGAACAACCAATGCCTTGGAATACTGAGATAATGCTGGAAATCGTATCATAAAGCTTTATCTCCAAGCATATTTTTCGCATAGTGGGCTCAGCTACATTGTTCACCCTAAAAAAAAGCAGTCCTTTCTCCCCGTCGGGGAATTGAACCCCGGTCTCCCGCGTGACAGGCGGGGATACTCACCACTATACTAACGAGGAGCTGGTGTGGAGGACGTTTGAAAAAACGTGGAGCATTGGTACTAACTATACGTTGGCAGTGTTGGGCTTTAACACTTCTAACCAAAACATCTGTATAGACTGAATAGTTGGAGCTAGAAACTACTGTGACCCCTCTATGGAAAGCTGGGACTCTCACGAACACGTACATGTAATCGATTTCGCTCTATACCACTCACAGGCCACACACTCGTAGTTAGAAGGTGACGCGTTTGTGGGATGTCCCAGGACATTGTCACAAATGCCAAACTCAAGACAGTTGTCGATGACTAGTTGGTTACTCGTTTCCCATTTAACAACTAAAGCCTTGCACAAAGTAAATCACCTCACACACTGGACATCTACAATGGATTCACCAAAGTCTTCTGAGAATGAGTAAAAGTCCAAACTGAAAATGAAAGCAAAGTCAGATTTTTCAAGAGTCAGTTGAGATTTCGACCAAGACCAGAGATTTCTGTTGGCCTGGCAATCGAGCACAGATTTCTTCCTCAGGGGTTTGCATACTTCTCGAAATTACATGTTCAAAACATCCTGCATTGGCCGGGAATCGAAGCCGGGCCTCCCGCAGGGCAGGCGAGAATTCTACCACTGAACAACCAATGCCTTGGAATACTGAGATAATGCTGGAAATCGTATCATAAAGCTTTATCTCCAAGCATATTTTTCGCATAGTGGGCTCAGCTACATTGTTCACCCTAAAAAAAAGCAGTCCTTTCTCCCCGTCGGGGAATTGAACCCCGGTCTCCCGCGTGACAGGCGGGGATACTCACCACTATACTAACGAGGAGCTGGTGTGGAGGACGTTTGAAAAAACGTGGAGCATTGGTACTAACTATACGTTGGCAGTGTTGGGCTTTAACACTTCTAACCAAAACATCTGTATAGACTGAATAGTTGGAGCTAGAAACTACTGTGACCCCTCTATGGAAAGCTGGGACTCTCACGAACACGTACATGTAATCGATTTCGCTCTATACCACTCACAGGCCACACACTCGTAGTTAGAAGGTGACGCGTTTGTGGGATGTCCCAGGACATTGTCACAAATGCCAAACTCAAGACAGTTGTCGATGACTAGTTGGTTACTCGTTTCCCATTTAACAACTAAAGCCTTGCACAAAGTAAATCACCTCACACACTGGACATCTACAATGGATTCACCAAAGTCTTCTGAGAATGAGTAAAAGTCCAAACTGAAAATGAAAGCAAAGTCAGATTTTTCAAGAGTCAGTTGAGATTTCGACCAAGACCAGAGATTTCTGTTGGCCTGGCAATCGAGCACAGATTTCTTCCTCAGGGGTTTGCATACTTCTCGAAATTACATGTTCAAAACATCCTGCATTGGCCGGGAATCGAAGCCGGGCCTCCCGCAGGGCAGGCGAGAATTCTACCACTGAACAACCAATGCCTTGGAATACTGAGATAATGCTGGAAATCGTATCATAAAGCTTTATCTCCAAGCATATTTTTCGCATAGTGGGCTCAGCTACATTGTTCACCCTAAAAAAAAGCAGTCCTTTCTCCCCGTCGGGGAATTGAACCCCGGTCTCCCGCGTGACAGGCGGGGATACTCACCACTATACTAACGAGGAGCTGGTGTGGAGGACGTTTGAAAAAACGTGGAGCATTGGTACTAACTATACGTTGGCAGTGTTGGGCTTTAACACTTCTAACCAAAACATCTGTATAGACTGAATAGTTGGAGCTAGAAACTACTGTGACCCCTCTATGGAAAGCTGGGACTCTCACGAACACGTACATGTAATCGATTTCGCTCTATACCACTCACAGGCCACACACTCGTAGTTAGAAGGTGACGCGTTTGTGGGATGTCCCAGGACATTGTCACAAATGCCAAACTCAAGACAGTTGTCGATGACTAGTTGGTTACTCGTTTCCCATTTAACAACTAAAGCCTTGCACAAAGTAAATCACCTCACACACTGGACATCTACAATGGATTCACCAAAGTCTTCTGAGAATGAGTAAAAGTCCAAACTGAAAATGAAAGCAAAGTCAGATTTTTCAAGAGTCAGTTGAGATTTCGACCAAGACCAGAGATTTCTGTTGGCCTGGCAATCGAGCACAGATTTCTTCCTCAGGGGTTTGCATACTTCTCGAAATTACATGTTCAAAACATCCTGCATTGGCCGGGAATCGAAGCCGGGCCTCCCGCAGGGCAGGCGAGAATTCTACCACTGAACAACCAATGCCTTGGAATACTGAGATAATGCTGGAAATCGTATCATAAAGCTTTATCTCCAAGCATATTTTTCGCATAGTGGGCTCAGCTACATTGTTCACCCTAAAAAAAAGCAGTCCTTTCTCCCCGTCGGGGAATTGAACCCCGGTCTCCCGCGTGACAGGCGGGGATACTCACCACTATACTAACGAGGAGCTGGTGTGGAGGACGTTTGAAAAAACGTGGAGCATTGGTACTAACTATACGTTGGCAGTGTTGGGCTTTAACACTTCTAACCAAAACATCTGTATAGACTGAATAGTTGGAGCTAGAAACTACTGTGACCCCTCTATGGAAAGCTGGGACTCTCACGAACACGTACATGTAATCGATTTCGCTCTATACCACTCACAGGCCACACACTCGTAGTTAGAAGGTGACGCGTTTGTGGGATGTCCCAGGACATTGTCACAAATGCCAAACTCAAGACAGTTGTCGATGACTAGTTGGTTACTCGTTTCCCATTTAACAACTAAAGCCTTGCACAAAGTAAATCACCTCACACACTGGACATCTACAATGGATTCACCAAAGTCTTCTGAGAATGAGTAAAAGTCCAAACTGAAAATGAAAGCAAAGTCAGATTTTTCAAGAGTCAGTTGAGATTTCGACCAAGACCAGAGATTTCTGTTGGCCTGGCAATCGAGCACAGATTTCTTCCTCAGGGGTTTGCATACTTCTCGAAATTACATGTTCAAAACATCCTGCATTGGCCGGGAATCGAAGCCGGGCCTCCCGCAGGGCAGGCGAGAATTCTACCACTGAACAACCAATGCCTTGGAATACTGAGATAATGCTGGAAATCGTATCATAAAGCTTTATCTCCAAGCATATTTTTCGCATAGTGGGCTCAGCTACATTGTTCACCCTAAAAAAAAGCAGTCCTTTCTCCCCGTCGGGGAATTGAACCCCGGTCTCCCGCGTGACAGGCGGGGATACTCACCACTATACTAACGAGGAGCTGGTGTGGAGGACGTTTGAAAAAACGTGGAGCATTGGTACTAACTATACGTTGGCAGTGTTGGGCTTTAACACTTCTAACCAAAACATCTGTATAGACTGAATAGTTGGAGCTAGAAACTACTGTGACCCCTCTATGGAAAGCTGGGACTCTCACGAACACGTACATGTAATCGATTTCGCTCTATACCACTCACAGGCCACACACTCGTAGTTAGAAGGTGACGCGTTTGTGGGATGTCCCAGGACATTGTCACAAATGCCAAACTCAAGACAGTTGTCGATGACTAGTTGGTTACTCGTTTCCCATTTAACAACTAAAGCCTTGCACAAAGTAAATCACCTCACACACTGGACATCTACAATGGATTCACCAAAGTCTTCTGAGAATGAGTAAAAGTCCAAACTGAAAATGAAAGCAAAGTCAGATTTTTCAAGAGTCAGTTGAGATTTCGACCAAGACCAGAGATTTCTGTTGGCCTGGCAATCGAGCACAGATTTCTTCCTCAGGGGTTTGCATACTTCTCGAAATTACATGTTCAAAACATCCTGCATTGGCCGGGAATCGAAGCCGGGCCTCCCGCAGGGCAGGCGAGAATTCTACCACTGAACAACCAATGCCTTGGAATACTGAGATAATGCTGGAAATCGTATCATAAAGCTTTATCTCCAAGCATATTTTTCGCATAGTGGGCTCAGCTACATTGTTCACCCTAAAAAAAAGCAGTCCTTTCTCCCCGTCGGGGAATTGAACCCCGGTCTCCCGCGTGACAGGCGGGGATACTCACCACTATACTAACGAGGAGCTGGTGTGGAGGACGTTTGAAAAAACGTGGAGCATTGGTACTAACTATACGTTGGCAGTGTTGGGCTTTAACACTTCTAACCAAAACATCTGTATAGACTGAATAGTTGGAGCTAGAAACTACTGTGACCCCTCTATGGAAAGCTGGGACTCTCACGAACACGTACATGTAATCGATTTCGCTCTATACCACTCACAGGCCACACACTCGTAGTTAGAAGGTGACGCGTTTGTGGGATGTCCCAGGACATTGTCACAAATGCCAAACTCAAGACAGTTGTCGATGACTAGTTGGTTACTCGTTTCCCATTTAACAACTAAAGCCTTGCACAAAGTAAATCACCTCACACACTGGACATCTACAATGGATTCACCAAAGTCTTCTGAGAATGAGTAAAAGTCCAAACTGAAAATGAAAGCAAAGTCAGATTTTTCAAGAGTCAGTTGAGATTTCGACCAAGACCAGAGATTTCTGTTGGCCTGGCAATCGAGCACAGATTTCTTCCTCAGGGGTTTGCATACTTCTCGAAATTACATGTTCAAAACATCCTGCATTGGCCGGGAATCGAAGCCGGGCCTCCCGCAGGGCAGGCGAGAATTCTACCACTGAACAACCAATGCCTTGGAATACTGAGATAATGCTGGAAATCGTATCATAAAGCTTTATCTCCAAGCATATTTTTCGCATAGTGGGCTCAGCTACATTGTTCACCCTAAAAAAAAGCAGTCCTTTCTCCCCGTCGGGGAATTGAACCCCGGTCTCCCGCGTGACAGGCGGGGATACTCACCACTATACTAACGAGGAGCTGGTGTGGAGGACGTTTGAAAAAACGTGGAGCATTGGTACTAACTATACGTTGGCAGTGTTGGGCTTTAACACTTCTAACCAAAACATCTGTATAGACTGAATAGTTGGAGCTAGAAACTACTGTGACCCCTCTATGGAAAGCTGGGACTCTCACGAACACGTACATGTAATCGATTTCGCTCTATACCACTCACAGGCCACACACTCGTAGTTAGAAGGTGACGCGTTTGTGGGATGTCCCAGGACATTGTCACAAATGCCAAACTCAAGACAGTTGTCGATGACTAGTTGGTTACTCGTTTCCCATTTAACAACTAAAGCCTTGCACAAAGTAAATCACCTCACACACTGGACATCTACAATGGATTCACCAAAGTCTTCTGAGAATGAGTAAAAGTCCAAACTGAAAATGAAAGCAAAGTCAGATTTTTCAAGAGTCAGTTGAGATTTCGACCAAGACCAGAGATTTCTGTTGGCCTGGCAATCGAGCACAGATTTCTTCCTCAGGGGTTTGCATACTTCTCGAAATTACATGTTCAAAACATCCTGCATTGGCCGGGAATCGAAGCCGGGCCTCCCGCAGGGCAGGCGAGAATTCTACCACTGAACAACCAATGCCTTGGAATACTGAGATAATGCTGGAAATCGTATCATAAAGCTTTATCTCCAAGCATATTTTTCGCATAGTGGGCTCAGCTACATTGTTCACCCTAAAAAAAAGCAGTCCTTTCTCCCCGTCGGGGAATTGAACCCCGGTCTCCCGCGTGACAGGCGGGGATACTCACCACTATACTAACGAGGAGCTGGTGTGGAGGACGTTTGAAAAAACGTGGAGCATTGGTACTAACTATACGTTGGCAGTGTTGGGCTTTAACACTTCTAACCAAAACATCTGTATAGACTGAATAGTTGGAGCTAGAAACTACTGTGACCCCTCTATGGAAAGCTGGGACTCTCACGAACACGTACATGTAATCGATTTCGCTCTATACCACTCACAGGCCACACACTCGTAGTTAGAAGGTGACGCGTTTGTGGGATGTCCCAGGACATTGTCACAAATGCCAAACTCAAGACAGTTGTCGATGACTAGTTGGTTACTCGTTTCCCATTTAACAACTAAAGCCTTGCACAAAGTAAATCACCTCACACACTGGACATCTACAATGGATTCACCAAAGTCTTCTGAGAATGAGTAAAAGTCCAAACTGAAAATGAAAGCAAAGTCAGATTTTTCAAGAGTCAGTTGAGATTTCGACCAAGACCAGAGATTTCTGTTGGCCTGGCAATCGAGCACAGATTTCTTCCTCAGGGGTTTGCATACTTCTCGAAATTACATGTTCAAAACATCCTGCATTGGCCGGGAATCGAAGCCGGGCCTCCCGCAGGGCAGGCGAGAATTCTACCACTGAACAACCAATGCCTTGGAATACTGAGATAATGCTGGAAATCGTATCATAAAGCTTTATCTCCAAGCATATTTTTCGCATAGTGGGCTCAGCTACATTGTTCACCCTAAAAAAAGCAGTCCTTTCTCCCCGTCGGGGAATTGAACCCCGGTCTCCCGCGTGACAGGCGGGGATACTCACCACTATACTAACGAGGAGCTGGTGTGGAGGACGTTTGAAAAAACGTGGAGCATTGGTACTAACTATACGTTGGCAGTGTTGGGCTTTAACACTTCTAACCAAAACATCTGTATAGACTGAATAGTTGGAGCTAGAAACTACTGTGACCCCTCTATGGAAAGCTGGGACTCTCACGAACACGTACATGTAATCGATTTCGCTCTATACCACTCACAGGCCACACACTCGTAGTTAGAAGGTGACGCGTTTGTGGGATGTCCCAGGACATTGTCACAAATGCCAAACTCAAGACAGTTGTCGATGACTAGTTGGTTACTCGTTTCCCATTTAACAACTAAAGCCTTGCACAAAGTAAATCACCTCACACACTGGACATCTACAATGGATTCACCAAAGTCTTCTGAGAATGAGTAAAAGTCCAAACTGAAAATGAAAGCAAAGTCAGATTTTTCAAGAGTCAGTTGAGATTTCGACCAAGACCAGAGATTTCTGTTGGCCTGGCAATCGAGCACAGATTTCTTCCTCAGGGGTTTGCATACTTCTCGAAATTACATGTTCAAAACATCCTGCATTGGCCGGGAATCGAAGCCGGGCCTCCCGCAGGGCAGGCGAGAATTCTACCACTGAACAACCAATGCCTTGGAATACTGAGATAATGCTGGAAATCGTATCATAAAGCTTTATCTCCAAGCATATTTTTCGCATAGTGGGCTCAGCTACATTGTTCACCCTAAAAAAAAGCAGTCCTTTCTCCCCGTCGGGGAATTGAACCCCGGTCTCCCGCGTGACAGGCGGGGATACTCACCACTATACTAACGAGGAGCTGGTGTGGAGGACGTTTGAAAAAACGTGGAGCATTGGTACTAACTATACGTTGGCAGTGTTGGGCTTTAACACTTCTAACCAAAACATCTGTATAGACTGAATAGTTGGAGCTAGAAACTACTGTGACCCCTCTATGGAAAGCTGGGACTCTCACGAACACGTACATGTAATCGATTTCGCTCTATACCACTCACAGGCCACACACTCGTAGTTAGAAGGTGACGCGTTTGTGGGATGTCCCAGGACATTGTCACAAATGCCAAACTCAAGACAGTTGTCGATGACTAGTTGGTTACTCGTTTCCCATTTAACAACTAAAGCCTTGCACAAAGTAAATCACCTCACACACTGGACATCTACAATGGATTCACCAAAGTCTTCTGAGAATGAGTAAAAGTCCAAACTGAAAATGAAAGCAAAGTCAGATTTTTCAAGAGTCAGTTGAGATTTCGACCAAGACCAGAGATTTCTGTTGGCCTGGCAATCGAGCACAGATTTCTTCCTCAGGGGTTTGCATACTTCTCGAAATTACATGTTCAAAACATCCTGCATTGGCCGGGAATCGAAGCCGGGCCTCCCGCAGGGCAGGCGAGAATTCTACCACTGAACAACCAATGCCTTGGAATACTGAGATAATGCTGGAAATCGTATCATAAAGCTTTATCTCCAAGCATATTTTTCGCATAGTGGGCTCAGCTACATTGTTCACCCTAAAAAAAAAGCAGTCCTTTCTCCCCGTCGGGGAATTGAACCCCGGTCTCCCGCGTGACAGGCGGGGATACTCACCACTATACTAACGAGGAGCTGGTGTGGAGGACGTTTGAAAAAACGTGGAGCATTGGTACTAACTATACGTTGGCAGTGTTGGGCTTTAACACTTCTAACCAAAACATCTGTATAGACTGAATAGTTGGAGCTAGAAACTACTGTGACCCCTCTATGGAAAGCTGGGACTCTCACGAACACGTACATGTAATCGATTTCGCTCTATACCACTCACAGGCCACACACTCGTAGTTAGAAGGTGACGCGTTTGTGGGATGTCCCAGGACATTGTCACAAATGCCAAACTCAAGACAGTTGTCGATGACTAGTTGGTTACTCGTTTCCCATTTAACAACTAAAGCCTTGCACAAAGTAAATCACCTCACACACTGGACATCTACAATGGATTCACCAAAGTCTTCTGAGAATGAGTAAATGTCCAAACTGAAAATGAAAGCAAAGTCAGATTTTTCAAGAGTCAGTTGAGATTTCGACCAAGACCAGAGATTTCTGTTGGCCTGGCAATCGAGCACAGATTTCTTCCTCAGGGGTTTGCATACTTCTCGAAATTACATGTTCAAAACATCCTGCATTGGCCGGGAATCGAAGCCGGGCCTCCCGCAGGGCAGGCGAGAATTCTACCACTGAACAACCAATGCCTTGGAATACTGAGATAATGCTGGAAATCGTATCATAAAGCTTTATCTCCAAGCATATTTTTCGCATAGTGGGCTCAGCTACATTGTTCACCCTAAAAAAAAAGCAGTCCTTTCTCCCCGTCGGGGAATTGAACCCCGGTCTCCCGCGTGACAGGCGGGGATACTCACCACTATACTAACGAGGAGCTGGTGTGGAGGACGTTTGAAAAAACGTGGAGCATTGGTACTAACTATACGTTGGCAGTGTTGGGCTTTAACACTTCTAACCAAAACATCTGTATAGACTGAATAGTTGGAGCTAGAAACTACTGTGACCCCTCTATGGAAAGCTGGGACTCTCACGAACACGTACATGTAATCGATTTCGCTCTATACCACTCACAGGCCACACACTCGTAGTTAGAAGGTGACGCGTTTGTGGGATGTCCCAGGACATTGTCACAAATGCCAAACTCAAGACAGTTGTCGATGACTAGTTGGTTACTCGTTTCCCATTTAACAACTAAAGCCTTGCACAAAGTAAATCACCTCACACACTGGACATCTACAATGGATTCACCAAAGTCTTCTGAGAATGAGTAAATGTCCAAACTGAAAATGAAAGCAAAGTCAGATTTTTCAAGAGTCAGTTGAGATTTCGACCAAGACCAGAGATTTCTGTTGGCCTGGCAATCGAGCACAGATTTCTTCCTCAGGGGTTTGCATACTTCTCGAAATTACATGTTCAAAACATCCTGCATTGGCCGGGAATCGAACCCGGGCCTCCCGCGTGGCAGGCGAGAATTCTACCACTGAACAACCAATGCCTTGGAATACTGAGATAATGCTGGAAATCGTATCATAAAGCTTTATCTCCAAGCATATTTTTCGCATAGTGGGCTCAGCTACATTGTTCACCCTAAAAAAAAAGCAGTCCTTTCTCCCCGTCGGGGAATTGAACCCCGGTCTCCCGCGTGACAGGCGGGGATACTCACCACTATACTAACGAGGAGCTGGTGTGGAGGACGTTTGAAAAAACGTGGAGCATTGGTACTAACTATACGTTGGCAGTGTTGGGCTTTAACACTTCTAACCAAAACATCTGTATAGACTGAATAGTTGGAGCTAGAAACTACTGTGACCCCTCTATGGAAAGCTGGGACTCTCACGAACACGTACATGTAATCGATTTCGCTCTATACCACTCACAGGCCACACACTCGTAGTTAGAAGGTGACGCGTTTGTGGGATGTCCCAGGACATTGTCACAAATGCCAAACTCAAGACAGTTGTCGATGACTAGTTGGTTACTCGTTTCCCATTTAACAACTAAAGCCTTGCACAAAGTAAATCACCTCACACACTGGACATCTACAATGGATTCACCAAAGTCTTCTGAGAATGAGTAAATGTCCAAACTGAAAATGAAAGCAAAGTCAGATTTTTCAAGAGTCAGTTGAGATTTCGACCAAGACCAGAGATTTCTGTTGGCCTGGCAATCGAGCACAGATTTCTTCCTCAGGGGTTTGCATACTTCTCGAAATTACATGTTCAAAACATCCTGCATTGGCCGGGAATCGAACCCGGGCCTCCCGCGTGGCAGGCGAGAATTCTACCACTGAACAACCAATGCCTTGGAATACTGAGATAATGCTGGAAATCGTATCATAAAGCTTTATCTCCAAGCATATTTTTCGCATAGTGGGCTCAGCTACATTGTTCACCCTAAAAAAAAAAGCAGTCCTTTCTCCCCGTCGGGGAATTGAACCCCGGTCTCCCGCGTGACAGGCGGGGATACTCACCACTATACTAACGAGGAGCTGGTGTGGTGGACCTTTGAAAAAACGTGGAGCATTGGTACTAACTATACGTTTGCAGTGTTGGGCTTTAACACTTCTAACAAAAACATCTGTATGGACTGAATGGTTAGAGCTAGATGGGTGATATATGTTTTAGCCTTGTCTAGGGGTTTTTGTAGATTCATGGGGCTGTGTTCTTTTAGGTGTCTAGGTAGTCTATGGTTGCCTGGATTGGTTCTCAATCAGAGGCAGGTGTGTATTGTTGTCTCTGATTGGGAGCCATATTTAGGCAGCCATATTCTTTGGGTATTTTGTGGGTGATTGTTTCCTGTGTCAGTGCTAGACGGGACTGTTTCGGGTTTTCGCGGTTCTTGTTTTGTAGTTGTGTTCATCTTAAGTGTCTCTTATTAAAGAACCATGAACTATAACCATGCTGCGTTTTGGTCCGCCTCTCCTTCCCAGGAAGAAAGCCGTGACAGCCCTAAGAAGTTTTAAGCATATAGGAGTACCTGTTTCTTTGTTAACTGCTCAACACAGAAATGCCACATGTGCTCACTCCCTCAAATCATTTAGCGAAAGTATACTTTGTATTCTATTCAGCTATGTTCAATTGTATTCTTCATACTATTAAATAATATAAAATAATGCCATGTAATTCTAAGAAAATCTTGTCTACTAAATTAACGTGTAGCCCACAGCCATATAGCATAGCCAGATCAGGACCTAACATAAGGACAACTTGTGACAATAGACTACATTTTCTTCATGTCATATTTCTTTAGACTGGTCTAAAACAAATAATGGATTTATTGTGATGGTATAGGCTATATTACATGGATTTATTAGACGTTTGTAACGATCGTCGTTGGAATGAGACCAAAGCGCAGCGTGGAATTTGTTAATATTTAATGTTAACAAAAAAACACTCAAACAAAATGACAAACGGAGAAAACGAAAGCGCACAGTTCTGTCAGGGAAACAACCTAAACATAAAAATAATCACCCACAAAACACAGGTGGGAAAAGGCTACCTAAGTATGATTCTCAATCAGAGACAACGAACGACACCTGCCTCTGATTGACAACCATACTAGGCCAAACACATAGAAAAAAGAACATAGACTACCCACCCCAACTCACGCCATGACCAACCTAAAACAAAGACATAACAAAAGGAACTAAGGTCAGAACGTGACAATGTTTTAAAGTGTAGATGTTCCAAAAGTCTGCATCAGTGGCTTGTAAGCAATGCTAAATGTGTTTATGTTCATTAACGGTCAATTACTGTGAGACCACCAGTTATCTGCTTGACAATCACCGGCTGACAAAATGTAATGACCGCCAGAGCCCTAGTTGTGACCAACTATAGTCACCAGTTTGACAAAAGTGCTCATCTCAAGTGCAACCATTCAGATTAGCACTTCGCAGGACTTTGCTCTTACACAGTCATACAGAGTATCTGCGCAAAGGTGCACTTTGTTCTGCTTAATTGTAGCTACTGGACCAAGACAGCTTCATCACTCCTGGTTGTTTGCGGACATTAGCCCACTACTACTGTTTACTTTGTGCATCTACGTCATCTTGCTTTGTCTACCTTGAAACCTAACCTAACCAATGACCCATCATCTTATGCATTACTGCCAAGTGACATGCCAAATAACACAAAAACGATACAATACATACCGTAAATGGCTCAAATCCTTCCACGCATAGACTACTTTCTGTCCCTAACACTAAAACTGAATGTAAACTGAGAAAAAAACAATAGGTAAATGTTTTTATACAAACTAAATAAAAACAGTAAAGTGGATCTGAAAACTAACAGACACTAAACTGAATTTAAAACATAAATCTTAAAACTAATAGAAATAAAAACATATGAAACAAAACTATTAAAACATTCCTCCAAATGTCAAATGTTAAGTTAAGTGTTATTGTTTGGGATAGGGTTACAACATTAAGTTTAGGCATTCATTCAGAATTGCTAATGGAAGGGTTAAGGTTTGGGATAGGATAATTGTATTTTTTTATTTTTTGTTGTCTACCACTGGAATTGAACGTGCAATCTTCTGATCCAGAGTCATAGGATTTACTACGTCCACAAAGCCCTAGCAAAACCCGATTTGATGGTAATAGCGCTCACTGTTGCCCCTAGTGGCCATGTTTGAAGGTTTTTCCTGATGTCCTCAGGACGTGGACAAACGTCCAATTTCAAAGTCAATCTTGAACAATCTCCCTATACATTGAGTGGATCTTATGACCTCTCTAATGACAGTGCGGTCAATTCGGTCATGGTGGCACATTTCGGATTGCCTAACTAGTCGAGGCTCTCAAATCTTGACGTTTTTTTTCCTAGTTACAAAATAGTGTGCTTTCTGGAGTGTGACAAATAGAACCAGCCTGGAGACCACAGCTCAGTGAGCTGTCCAACCCCGCAATATTATGGCATTAATATTTAAGGTCTAATGTTTTTCAAACTGCTGGTCAGACAGATGGCTCTAAAAGCAACGCTGGGACCCGGACAAGCAGCGCTAGCTCAGAGGGAATTTCATTGCCATCGGAGCGACTGGTCTGGGATAAGCCGGAATGCCGCACATTTTCAATTAACTTCACTTCACTGGAAATGTACCACAGACCTTGAAAATACTTGAAAAGTGCTTAATTAAAACCTCTTAAGGATCAAACACTTTTTTCAATTTTCACCGAGATGGACACACCCAAATCTAACTGCCTGTAGCTCAGGACTTGAAGCAAGGATATGCATATTCTTGATACCATTTGAAAGGAAACACTTTGAAGTTTGTGGAAATGTTAAATTGTCAAGTTCATAACTGTGCACTCTCCTCGAACAATAGCATGGTATTCTTTCATTGTAATAGCTACTGTAAATTGGACAGTGCAATTAGATTAACAAGAGTTTAAGCTTTCTGCCAGATATTTCTATGTCATGGGAAATGTTTTTGTTACTTACAACCTCATGCTTATTGCATTAGCCTACGTTAGCTCAACCGTCCCACGGGGGACCCACCAATCCCGAAGAGTGAAAAGACAAGAAGAATGGTTTTAATTGTAGCACTTTCCTTTTCATTTAAAGCAGGTTGTACAGGTCTAATAACATAGTTATATGGGTGTAATAATAGTTCAAACCTAGCTAATAGGCTTATGGGAAGACTTCAATTAATCAATTAATTGAACATTACCAATATCGTCAACACACGTTGACAGAATTTGACAGAAAACACAATCATGACTTGACAGGACCTTTAGAAAAAGACAGAAATGACAAAGCCAAACAAGAACAAGGCCAGCTAACAATAAGCTCCTCCGTAACCTAGACTTATAGACAGCCCATGGACAGTTACCCTGTAAAGCAAACTTTGAATTTGAATTTGTACAACTCAACCATCCAATTTGCACATTCTGGGGAAGCATCATGAAATGTCCCTATGTATCAATACAATAATCCGATTTTAAAACATTAGTTGCATTCTTCGTCTCATCGTCTGTAGTACAGTATTGACATTTAGGATAATTATCAGCACACGTTAATCATAAATATGAATCAGACTAAATATAAAATGGCAATTTGAACAACCCGTGTTGGCCCATGGTCTTAAGACGGATGATTGTCAGTGTGACTGTGACTGATAAAGCCTTATCATGTTCAGACATGTCTACTTTTTGGCAGCCGTTCTGGTCCAAACACATGTCCTTGAGTGGCCCAGCCAGAGGCCAAACTTGAACCAGATTGAACATCTCTGGAGACACCTGAAAATCCCATCTAACCTGACAGAGCTTGAGAGGATCTGCAGAGAAGAATGGGAGAAACTCCCAAATACAGGTGTGAAGGTGTGCTTGTAGCGTCATACCCAAGAAGACTCAAGGCTGTAATCGCTGCCAAAGGAGCTTCAACAAAGTACTGAGTAAAGAGTCTGAATACTTACGCAAATGTAATATTTCAGTTTTTCATTTATACATATATTTTGAATTGAAAACCTGTTTTTGTTTTATCAGCATGGGGTATTGTGTGTAGATTGATGAGGGGGGGGGGGGGGGGGAGTAATTCAGTCCATTCTAGAATAAGGCTGTAACTTAACAAAATGTGGAAAAAGTCAAAGGGTCGGAATACCTTCCGAATGCACTGTGTGTGTGTGTGTGGGGGGAACAGATGGGGCAGGTGAAGCAAGGCTCCTGTGCCTGAGGAGCTGTAACGTGATGCTGTGCAGCAGTGTGACGCCCACGGCCGCCTCGGGCACTAGTTACCCGCTATCCAGCATGTGGCGTGCTTTCAGAACCTTCCACAGCCTGGCACACACACGAGCCCCGTGCCATCGGTCTCCTAGTGCCTAGGGCCAGACTCCATACAACGCTCCCTTTTCAAACCCTCTCCCCCTGCTGTACGCTAGCTTCCTCTGCACCCTCCTTGCCACCTTCCTCAACCCCCTCCTTCCATGAGGAGTGAAGACGCACGGGGCAACAGTTATGTGATGGTTGCGTGTTAGTTTGGAGCATTGTGAGGACTGCAGTGAGGATCTTGTTGAAGTAGTAGGGAGTGATGACTCACTGAGGAGACAGATACTATCCTGTAGACATAGAGATACTTTCTGTAATTTAACTTGGTACTGTTACTTTGATTCAATACTGTTAAAGTTAGGCCCCCCTGTTAGGCCTCTCTGAGTTTAACCTGATCACATGACCTTCCCATGCAACAGGTGTCTCAGTGATGTCAATCCCAAGATCTGTGTTACAAACGGTGCATCTTTCTGTCATGTGGTTGCCAAAACAAGTGTGAAAACAGTCTGGACAACCCTCCCTCTCTCTCTCCTGGTCTCTCTTATCTCCCTCTCCAGTTAATGTCACTTCTCCCGGCTCTTACTGACACCTACCCATGAGCCCCCTCTCTTTCCATTTACCGTAACCAGCCCCCTCACCCACTGAGCAGCGAAAGGACTTCCATTGAACGTTGAAATGTAGTTGAAATTTGGTCAGTCCAAATCTGAACCAATCATTGATGTCTGTTTCCCAAGTTTAGACAGCACATAACAGTACAGTAGAACACAGTGCAGTACAGTAAAGAAAGGTATAGTATAGGTCAGTACACACACAGTACAATACAGTACAGTAACTGCACAGACACTGATTAGTGACTGGTTGGAGCGTAAGAATGTCTGTATGATATTTGTGCGTCTGTAATTTTCTCACTTATCATAATTCACGATTCATTCAGGATTATTCTTGATCATCGTAGCATCCACATTAATGTATTATATTCTTATTTACAATAAAAGTGACTCAAAAATGACACAATACATTATTTACCATTCTTTCTATTGGGCAAAAAATAATCTGAAACACAACCAAAAACAATCCGCAAATGCATCTAAAAAATGTTTAGAGACAAAAGCTTGTAGTCATTGTGTGCCATGAATATGGGACCAAATACTTTACTTTGTACTACTTTAATACACAAATAAGTGAATTTGTCCCAATACTTTTGGTGGCCTAAAATGGGGGGACTATGTACAAAAAGTGCCAATAAATTCTAAATTGTTCACCGGATATGAAAATACCCTCAAATTAAAGCTGACAGTCTGCACTTTAACCTCATAGTCATTGTTTGATTTCAAATCCAAACGTTTGAAGTATAGAGCCCAAAAAATAACAATGCTTCGCTGTCTCAATAATTACGGAGGGCACTGTACAACAGTCCCACTGTAATACATTTGTACTGTACTAAACTTAACTCTACTGTACTGTGCTGTACTCTACTGTGCTCTTATCCTTAACCACTGATTCCTCATCTGGTCTCTTCTCTGCACCTGGGTCCAACCTTACCACGTCACAGCAAGCTTCTGCCTCAACATGGACCCAGCAGAGATCACCCAAATCCAGAATGCTAAGACCCAACAAAGAGCACTGCTGGGGCGGCAGCAAGGACAACTCTCCCAAATATCAAAGACTCTCTGGACACTTACTGATTCCCTCCAACCACGGCTCAACCCTAACCCAGGAGGAGACAATGCCCAAGTCTCATCACCCAGTGCTACAGGCATCGCCGTAGTTCCTCCAGGGAACTCCAGCCTCCGAGCGGTGTGACGGCCACAGTCCTCCTCGTTCCACACCGATTGGTCCATGATCGCATACGTCAACTCTCTACTCTTGGGCAATACCCTGGCATTGGCAACGATGGGGTGGGAACAGCAGCCACCATCCTTCAGCTCCATATTAGCGTTTACTTCCAAGTCTTCAACCGCTTAGTTGGCCGACCAGAAGCGGCATGTCACGAATATCACCGAAGGTGGCTCCCCTTCCTGTTCGGGTGGCGCTAGCTGCCACCGATCCCTTTTTCCTTTTCATTTGTTTTAGTCTAATTGTTTTCACCTGTTCCTTGTTATGGTTTCGGGGTGGTTATTATTTAAGTTTGTTTAGCCCGCTTGTGTTTGTGCGGGCTTGTTGTCATTGTACGTTGGAAGTTTATTGTTCATTTTGGGTTTTCACTGTCCGGTTTATGTAACAGTGGTCTTTGGGTTGTGTTGCGCCTGTGTTTTGGCTTCACCAATTTTTGTACCTGTTTCAGTTTACTGTGGACTTTAAAGCGTTTTTTCCCGTGAAACGTCTGCTCTCTGCGCCTGACTACACACCCATCACTCTCCTGGCGTTACAGAAGCCCGCACCACCGATATGGAGTCAGCAGGAGCAGCGACCACCCCTCTCCCCACGATGGAGGAGAGAGTCCTTAATCACACGTCCATCCTCTATCGCATCGGATCAGCGATGACTCAAATGATGGAGAGGATGGATCGCTGGGAGAGGAGTGGTCTCCCTACTACCCCACCTACCCTCCCACCAGCAACTCTACCATCTCCTCCAGCGGGATCCGGTGCCAGCGCTCTGCATATTACGCCTCCGAGGGAGTACAATGGAGCGGCGGCGGGGTGCCAGGGAT